>NC_089801.1:51649439-51949439 GCF_029633855.1 Hoplias malabaricus | reverse complement strand
TAGTTGTGAATCACAAATCCACTCTCCCACTCATGCAAAATAACTGAATGCTGTTTCCTCACTCCAGACAATGCAGTTTATTTAGGCATGTGATTTCAGAATCATGGGCAGCTTCTCTTCAGTGTCATATCATTTCAGGTTTTACTATGGAAATTAATAAACAGAATGTGTGTGCACATCTATCCCAAAGTGACAGAATTTATTAATTATGAGGTTAAATTTTATGTTTGCAATATGTGCCTGCAAGACATCAAAATTAAGCATTCATTTTAGAGTTATTTTCAATAACCTTGCAAACTACAAAACTGCCTCCCATTATTCATAAGCTAAGGTGTACTAAATCTTTAAAACTTCTCAAATTTCCAAAAAAAAATAAACCTGAAAATCAGTTTAACACGAGTAACTTGATAAACACACTTTTCTCTTGAGCTGTATTCCTGTTGTTTCATTGTTAAACATTTTTTAGCACATGTGAGACCTGTGTCTCCTGTCTGCTACTGATAAAAGTCTTTTTGCAATAATAGGCCCTGCCATTAATTTACACCTGCTTTTATTAAGAGGAAAAGTTTCACACCAAAGAAGCCACCCTTAGGAAAATGTGAAGAAATCACGCTGAATGTCTAATCAGCCACCATTCCAACATTTCCAACCTAGCTATTTAAAACACTAAAAAATAAAGATTCCAAAATCATTTACACAAGTTGCCCTTTAAGAATGTTTTGAGGTATTAACTTTGTGGATCCTATAATGCTAACCATTACCTTAAAGATTTATTACATCCATAATAAAGTATGATGTGTCATATGAAGATCAGAAGGAACAGGAGCCCCTGCAAACAAAGTGTACTTTGCAAAATTCAGAGACCACACTTTTATTCATTTTAAATTCCAATAATAGCACCCATGAAGTACAAGTTATTCATTTACATCTTAAGGAATTGTATGCAATTAAGAGCAATTGTTTTTGTTTTTTCAGCAGAATGTGTAGGTATGGAGCTTTTTAACAGACACATTTTTAGAATCTAATTACATTCAGATAATATTTATTTATTTGATACATTTAAAATATTTAATTGTGTTATTCATTCATTCATTAATTCATTCATTCATTGTCTGTAACTGCTTGTCGAGCTAAGGGTCGTGGTGGCCCACCTGGAATCACTAAGGCAGGAACACACCCTTGAGGGGGCGCCAGTCCTTCACAGGGCAACACACACTCACACATTCGCTCACACATTCACACCTATGGACACTTTTGAGTCGCCAATTCACCTACCAACGTGTGTTTTTGGACCGTGGGATAAAACCGGAGCACACAGTGGAAACCCGCACAGTCACAGGGAGAAACCCGGAGGGGGAACCCACAACAACTAGGTCCCTGGAGCTGTGTGACTGCAACACTACCTGCTGCACAACTTTTCTGCCCTCATTGTGTTATTTATGAATTTAAATTTTAACTGTGGTTATTTTGTGTGTTTTAAATTGTGAGATGGTGAAATATTCTGACTAAATTCATTTATTCAGTAATTCATTCATCAGTCATTGTCTGTAACCACTTATCCAGTTCAGGGTCCAGAGCCTTCCCAGAATCATTGGGCGCAAGGTGGGAACACACACTGGAGGGGGCACCAATCACTCGCAGTGCGACACACTCACATCTTCACTCACACAGATTAAATTCAGATACAAAAATTTAAATTCAGATCTAAAAGATCTATTCTCCTTCAGCTATGAAGTTCTCAGTCCTGAATGTTTATTGGATAATGATTCTTGAGAAATTGGACTTTTAAGGCAGCAGACATGTGTTTTAGCAGTTGTTTGTTGTCTCTCTGGAAAAGAAACATATTGACTACCAATTTTGGAGTGCTTTTTATGAAAACACAACTGTAACATGCAGATCGTTTGACAGAGCTATTGGAGAAAAAATCAAGTTCCTGCATTAAGTTAATATAGCATCCTACATTAAAGAATTGTGATGTAAATAAATACTGCAGACCAAACTTGGGAACAATGTTCATAAACCACAAACAATTCATTAACAGTGGGAATTTTCCTCCTTCATTATGATCAATGTTTACATCACAGCTGACACCAGTGTGAGTAATGCACTGTACATGTTGTGTGAGCAGATAACCAGCCTTGAAGAAAACATGTAGACTCATTGTTCATTATCCTTAAGGACTTTAAGAGAGAAAAACTAAATTGCAAGCTACCAAAATATACACAATACATTAATGATCAGGGAAAACAACACACTGGACCACTGTTAGGCTGTACTTAAAGACACTCTGTTCCTTGGGCAACTTTGGGGCACTCTAAACACAGCTTTGTTCATCTTATGCCAGTTTATAAGCAGAAAATAAAATCTGCATAGCCTGTAGTCCAAACAACTGCAAGACTGCTCCCACTTGAGTGTTTTTGAAGCTGCATGAATCTTTTGACTGCAGGGACTAGTGTATTTTTGAAGATTCGGCTGAGAACCTGGATGAACTAACTGACACTGTGGCATTTTATGTCAGTTTTAGTGAGAAATCATGGGTGCAAACCCAAATCATCTGCATGTATAACTTTAAAAACTCATGATTTGCAGACAAAATAAAACAGCTTTGTCAGGACAAGGCAGATGCCTACAGCAGAGGAGATAAGCCTCTGTTTAAACTGGCCAGGAACACACTGATGAGGGAGTTCAGAGTGGCCAAGAGAAGCTACATTGAAAAACTGACAAAAAGGTTTTCAGCCAACAATCTTGCATCAGGGTGGAGCGGCTTACAACTTATCTCCTACTACAGAAAACCACCTCCCTGTGTTGAGGTAATCTAGGACCCAGCCGACAACCTGAATGAATTTTATTGTATGTTTGTTAGGGGCATATTGACACCAAGTGGCCAATTGGCTCCAGTCTGCAAAGAGATATTAAACAGTTCCCTGGCGCTTTGTGAAGTGCCCTCCATCAAACACTCCACTATCATATAGGTCTCTCTGAAACACCCAACAAATAATTCAACAACTACAGGCCGGTGTCTCTGGTGTCTGTGGACATGAAGTCTTTTTAACGACTAGTGCTGGTCCACCTGAAGAAGATCACAATACAACTGCTGTTTTCCTACTGGGCAAACTAGTCAGTGTATGATGTAGTCCACACGGGACTGCATTACAACCTTCATCGCCTTGACTGAGCAGGGACATTTGAAAATATCCTGTTCAAGATCACATTACATCAGCACAGCGTTAAACACCACTGCCCTAGAATCCTCTCCAGTGTACTTTCCCCACAGCTCATGTCTCTCTGTACAAATGACTGCACCTCCAAGAACCCAGCTGTTAAATTTCTGAAGTTTGCAGATGACGCTACGGTCATTGGGCTTATCCATGAAGAGACGAGTCTACACATGAGCAGGAGGTTGAACTAGGAGCTAAATAAGCTCAAGATTGCAGAGATGACAATGGACCTTTTGAGGCACCCCTCAGCACTGCTCCACCTAACAACAACAGCATTGTGTCAACTGTGGGCTTTCAAATTTCCATAATTTCCCAGGACCTGAAGTGGGAGACCAACATCAGCTCCTTCCACAATATGACCCAGAAGAGAATGTACTTTCTGCAACAAATGAAGGCATTTGGACATTTGGTATGTGACAGGAGCTGTTGATCCAGTTCTGCACTTCAGTTATCAAAATTTGTTTTGTGAAAACCAATCTCATCTCTGTCTGGTTCAGAGCAGCCACAAAACACCACATCATGAACTAAACTTAGCCTGTAATGAGCTTGGTTGTATTAAAGTGGGCTACAGTTCACGCATCTTTCCTTTGAACATTCCTTCTTTAAATGATAAAAACAGACGTGTTCTATGTGTTTATAGCAATATTCCAAACCCATATCAACAGATTAGACATGCAATTAGGCTGAAGTGAAACTGGGGAGGAAAATAATATCTATCACAACATGGCAATAATCTGTGTATTGGCTCCTGCAGTGTGTAATATAAAGTGACTTTTATATTTTACTTGTTTACTTAATTACTGCATTTTATTACACTTGCTCTTATATTTATTTTGTCACAACTACTTTATACTACCACTATTTTGACCTGTTGAATGTACAGTTCTGTTCATTTATTGTGAAAAATACACACTTTCTTACACTAATCAGTATTGTTACACAAATAAAGTGAAGTAGTATTACATCATTTATTATAAAATAACATGTGGTATGCATCATATGAACCCTGCTTTTAATGCAGCATATGCATTCCATATTTAGTTCACAAGGTTTATGTCATGGTTTATATTGTCATAACAAGACTGGGGCACATATTAGTCACACAGCCGCAACCTTGACAAGGAAAATCATGTCTTTGCCTTTGATTCCAGGTAGGCTCTGGACCCACCGCGACCCTGAATTGGATAAGCGGTTACGGATAATGAATGAATGAATGAATGTCTTTGCCTTCACATACATGATGTCTGTTCATCTGACAGCTGCTCCCATGTCTCTTTGTTAACTTGGCAACCCGAGTTTCAGAATCTGGTTTCTAAGCTGGAAAAGTGAAAAACACACTCCAAATACATGCCCTAAGTGAGAAAGATTTTGGCAGCTGATAAAAAGTAAGCATTCACCACTTCAAAATATGTATTTACATTGGATAATATAAACACCACCACAACATCTACTTTACTGCTCAGTCCCTGCAATAGCTATTGTTTCCTAAAAATATCACAAACATGCCACAATCCTACATTATATATTTCTATATTGTCTAAACTGTGCATATTGTATATTGAGTATTTCTTTCCACAAATTAGTGTCTGTACATTATACGTTTCCTAAAATACTACAGACGCAATTGGCTAAAAACAAATCCCTTGTGTGTGTCAACAAGTTTCAAGATATAATAAATAAATCCCACAATATCTTGCATTGTTCACACAGCTTGACATCACAATCATACTCTGTATAGTTTTTATATTGTGTATACTGTGAATATTGCATATTATGTGTTTTTTTTTCCGTAAATTACACTGTATGTACACTGTAAATTTCTGGACACAATTGGCCAAAAACAAATTTATTTTTTAGGTCAACACACTTGGTCAGCTCTGCCTAAAAATAAATGCCTATTTAAATACTAAAAGGCTTTTATGTAATGTTTCATGCTCTTTTCTACAATGATAAAACATACAACAGTAAATAATTTTAAATTAAATATATAAAATAGTGTTTTTTTTGTTTGTTTGTTTGTTTTTTTACATGTGTACACTACTATAGAATGTTGAAAATTAGATATGCTCAAATTTTACTTGCAAGCATGCTTAATCATGCAGAGTATTTTCCACCTGCAAAAGAAATCTGGTGCAAAATCTTAGTAAATCTGGCCTAATGTCTTCAAAATTAGCAATGTTTACTGGTTCTCTGCAGTCCAGACTCTCTGAAAAAAACAAACAAGCATGATTGTTTTGGGCTGAAACAAAATGGGCAGCGTGTGTATATGTTCTCTAAAGTCTCTTTCTTTATTACACACATCCACAAATTGACATTGTCCTTATTGCAGATAGTGGACTGGCTATATTTCCAAAGTTATAAATGTGAAACCACAGAAGGCTGGGCAGAGTGCTAAGCTAAAGCCTCTCTAACATGATTATAGCATTGATCTCTCTGCCAATCGATCAACGCTGCCTGCTCTCCCTCAGGTCCTTTATTCAAGGCACTTCAACTCTAGATCCCTGGCTTTACAGCAACATCTTTGTTAATGTGAGACTTTGCCAAGTTCAGATACATCAAACACACTAATTAGTAGCATATGAACCAACACACAACCACAAAATCAACTCAACCCTTTTTCATTTTCTGTAACCTTTTACAATGTGGGTACATTAATTCACGATAATTAAGACAATAATAAGCCTAATATGTTAGGTAATTTCACAATTAATCATTAAAAATGATAAGAAACAAGATCCTATATAATTTTTATAAAAATAGGATTTCATAATTGTTTTTTAAATTATGAATAGGATTTAATAAAATCTTAAAATAAATGTAGTTTTTGTTTCTATCATTACGTAATGATTAATTGTAATTCATGTAATTAATAAGTAGTGATTATTACTGCCGTATTACTTAATGCTGCCTTCAATACTGCTAATTACTGCTACATGTTGTTTTTCTTAAAGGTAATTTATACAAAATGAATAATTGGCTTACACCAGTTTTGACAAGCTGTTTTGTATGTTCTTAGCAATTTAATTTGCTAGATAAATTACATACACACACCTCAGCAACAGTAGAGCATTGAGCAGTTCATAGAGAGTAGATGGGCAAAAAGTTAACTGACACTTATCCATGAGAGGCAGAAGTGATAAATTCTGCTTAGTTAAATGGCCTACTGTCTGCTAACTGATATCTAAAATGGTCTGCAGCAGATATGCCTGATACAAAGAGGAACCCCATCTATATAAACTATTTATAACAAGAAAAGCAGACTTCCTAAATTGCCCAAGCATCAGCAGTTTCTCAGTGGCTCCCTTGGCAGTCTTACTTTCAAAAGCAGCCGATGAAGCAGCTGAAACATCAGTCTTTGGGTCTTTGGCTAGAACTGAGTTTGTAAACACTTCAGCATCTAGTGCAATAAGAAGTTCCTCAACAGCAATCAAAAGTTGCTGTGATCTGACTACCGCATATCTTTGATATCTGAAAACATTGCCTTAGGGCTCCATTGTGAAAAGGTTAGTTCAATAAAACCCTTCGCTTTACTTACTAAATAGGAAGCTACTTTCTTTTTTTCCCTTGACTTCCAAATTACAGCTCATTTCACTTTGTCTGGAGTCAGTATAATGAAACTGTGTGAAGGGTTATTTGACTGTCAAAAATAAAATAAAATAAAATAAAATAAGACAGCTTTTCCCCACAAAACTTCATAAGCTGTTTATTTATATTTGTCCTCTAAGACACAGCTGATTTCCTTCACGTTTCATAGAATGTTATCCTCATTTCATAACGACATAACAATATCAGGTCGTTGGGAGACATGGCAAATGGATTCGATTCACTGCTCCGAGAGCCTGAAATAGGCCAAGAAAGCCACCCAGTAGAGAACGGCAGCGTACATGTGTGCCGTGCAAATCAGGCACAATCAACATTTTAAGCTATGTGATTTCATCTTTGTTAGTTGGCTGAGTTCAAAGTAGGGTAGAGGGAAAAAAAACAGAAAAGAAAGATTGGTTTACTGGTGATGCATATCAGCCAAGGACAAGGAGAATGAGCCACCCTTCTATCTCCATGCCATTTCCTTTTAAGGGATCAATGGAGATAGCCAAGAGAGGCCATAAGCCCGACCCCTGCCCACACTCCAGCAGCTCGTCTGATGATGAAAGCCAGGGTTAAGGGCTTGAAAAGAGCACAGCCGTGTGCGTCTGCATGCTAATCAACTCCATTGACACCATTGCAATGAAAATAAAAACTCTCAAAATAGCGCAATAAAAAGGCAGCCTGAAAGCAGAAGCAGCGAGACATAATCTTTGTCACAAGACACGCGAGTGTAACAAACAACATAGGACCAATAACTGCGTCTATTCCACCACTAGTGTATGACTTTCCTTACAAAAATGGAGTTTATCCAAGTGTGCCATTATCATAACAGTTCTTTTAAACTAAAAACAAAGCAAATATGCTTTCAGTTTACTTTTTATAAATTTAATCTGCAGTTATACTTGGCTTATACTGACAAGTATATAAGTATGTGTAAGTATATTTGGGGTATTCTGGTATTTAAGTTTTGATCAAGATAGATTAAAGTAGAGTATAATTATTTATTTTGCTTGTAGTATGGTTGCAATAGCTTACAGTAAATATATGGGTGGAATTGAACCCGATGTGTACAGTGTTAACAGATTAACATTTGGTTTAGTTTTACTAATAATATTCTTACAAGGTTTAGCAACATGATTTTGTATCTAAAATGTAATTAACCTACTTAAAAGAAAATATAATCTGAAATCACTAAATGTGTCACATCCTGGCCCAGTCCTGTCTGTTTTCCCCACCATGTGCTCATGTAGCACGTGTCTCTGTTTATTATTGTCCATGTCTCCGTCCATGTCCCGCCTTTGTTCCCCCTCCTCGTCAGTGTTGTTTGTAATCCTGACCCTTCATTATTAGTCTCAGGTGTCCTTGTGTGTATTTAAGTCCCCTTGTCTCACTTCCTCTTGTCGGACATTTCTCTCTGTATTCCTTCCAAGTCTGTCTGTTTCTGTTGCTCTTCACTGTTGTTGTTTCCACTGTTGCCACACTGTTTTCCTCCGTAGTCGTCTGTCTCTGCTCTTCCTCGTGTCGTTTGCTCCCAAGTCTATTAGTCTCATCTGTTCATCGTTTTTTTTTTGCCTGTATGTCTTTGTTTTGTTATAGTTTTGGTTAAATAAAGTTGCTGTGTTTTAGCGTGTGCGTCCGCCTCTGTCAGTCCACCCTCCACAATCCTGAAAAAATGTTATTTGTATATTTGTGGAATATATAATATAGTTGTCATGCATACTGCCCTGTTCCTTGTGTTTTCCTTGTTTGCCATGTGTTCCTTTAGCACATGCCTTTGGTTTTGTTTCCAGTCTCCTTCCTTGTCTACGCCTTAGCACCAACTTGTGATTGTTTCCACCTGTGTCTCCTTGTGATCCTGCCCCTTATTATCCTTCTCATGTGTTCCTTGTGTGTGTGGTCATGTGTATATATACCCCCTAGTTCGCAGTGTATGTAGATGTATGTGTAGCTTATCTACTGCCCGCCACACCTTGTTTAGCCCCACTTCATTTTGTTCTTCAAGCTTTAGGACCCCCACAGGGCCACCACAGAGCAGTTATTATTTCAGTGATGGATCATTCTCTGCGATGCACTGACACTGGTGCTGTGGTGGCATGTCAGTGTCTGTTGCACAGTTATGAATGGATTGTGCCCAGCAGTGCTGCTGGAGTTTTTATACACTGACTTTGATGGCTAAATGTTTTGGGTTTGTAGACTAGTTCCAGCCAAGCGTGCTACTTAGGTTTTTAAAACCTCCAGCTGCACTGCTGTGTCTGATCCATTTGTTTGAGTGCAACACACACACTAACACACCACCACCATATGAGTCAGTGTCAATGCAGTTGATCACTGAAGAACAGATTAAATGGTGGATAACACAGTATGCAGAGTGACAGGTCTACTATAACCTGTACATTTTGAACAACAAAATGCACATATAAGACAGGTTGAGCTAACACAATTGAGTCATGAGTGTAGAAACAAGGAGCTAATTTAAATGTTACGGTTGACTGTTTTTGCCCAAAATTTGTAGCCAACCCTTACTATGCATATTCAACTAGTTTATGATGTACCCACTGCAGATATAGATATTCCGCTGGCAAACACAGCTTGAATTATTACGAGAACCAGGAAATTAGGATGAAATTTAATGGCATGCTCTGGAATTGCTACAAATATGCTTAAGGATCCATACTACATCATCCTTCACCCCAAGCTGCACAATCTGGAGTGATGTCACACCAATAAATTTGTAATTCAACTGAATTTTGAACTACAAAAATGTCCTTCAAGGTCTACAGGGAGTTGATCACCAATAATGGGCATGCCATACACTCCAGTTCATATACTGTATCCGACACATGCTAAGTGACTCCCTGTAAAAGGTTGTTCTGTCTTGGTAGCAGATGACGGTTGCCATGTCTCTGGCATAATAGGATACGCCTCATTGCGCAAGCTTATTGGATCTTCCTGAGAGCTATAAGTGGTGATACAAAAATTGAATGCAATCCCCCTCTCCCCTCCTTCTCCCCCACTTTCTTTCTTTTCTTCCTTTGCGTGTTATTACATCAGGTTAAAGGAAGGATGAGATAGGCAAACAACTCTTGGGCTCTTTCAAGCAGAGCTGCTCGCTTCAAGACAATGCTCTGAATTCCTTCTCCTCCTCCTCCTCCTCCCCTACTTCCTCTGTCACTCCTAAAGATAGCACAGCTTTAAGAGAACAAATTAAGGTAAACGCTTGTGTTTCGCAGATCAACGGTGGGGAATGGATCACACGTACTTCTCTGCAAGTCAGGGAAGTCGTGGGTGTATTTTAATTGAACTGCTCAATCACACATGGGAAAGAAGGCAAAGTGAGCCCAATTAACGTGGAATTACAAACAAGAGATTGTTGATGCAGTGGGGATGAGATCACTTATAACATGATAAGGAGGTTAAGTGAACTGCTCATTTCGGAGCTAATTTGTTGAACCATACTTTGTTCAATGTGACAGAAAAAGAAGTTGTGTTAAAAGTGTCAAATAACGTATGACTATTATTGTGCTATACCATTTAAAGGAACAAAAAGCCAATATTCATTCATTCATGCATTGTCTGTAACCACTTATCCGGTTCAGGGTCTCGATGGGTTGGGAGCCTACTCGGAATCACTGGACACAGGGAGAACACACAAAGAGTCACCCAAGTTGAGCCTCAAACCCATTACCCCAGGACCTCAACACCACCTGTTGCGATACAGTCTCACCCCAAAATATCATCATGTAAACCATAAAAAACAGTTGGTAAAACTCAAAGGGGGTAAGTAATGAAACATTTTTGTTTAGGCATCTGCAGTTTTCTATATCTTTAATTTTATATAAATAGTTTTAATTATATTAATTTTTTAATCAGCCAGTTCTTTTCATGCATTGAATGAAGCACAAATCTGAATCCTATTGGATGTGAAACAGAGAAGGAGCAAGTTGGGAGCCATGTGAACATGTGATAGGTTACTTTTATAGCTTACAGGATCCAACAGTGAGCTCATGGGAAAAGGATAAATAACAGAAAATGATACGACAGAGATGTTAGTATATAGAGCTTTTAGTATATATTTGAAGAGTATCTTAGCTAACAATTTACACATTACAACAGATTCCCTCCCTCAGATTTGAATCTTTGTTCTTTAAACTTGAATCAGTGACGTTTTCATGGGTCAGAATCAAATGTGCTGGGATGAATGAAGCTGTAGCATGCTAAGCTACAACTACCTACTATTACCATGTTTTGACATATCACAAATGTCAGTTTACAAGCTTCCTATATGAATTTTGCAGTTTTTGAATTTTATTTTAAAAGTCATCATTTTGACAATTTATTAGAATGTTTCTTTCCATACAAATGGCATAGCAATTAGAAGTTAAATGTGTCTGAATGAACTTGAGTCATCGCATGAAACTCTAGTAAACTTTTTCAAAGAAGTTTTTCAACCTAAATATTCATATTGTCCATCCTACAGGCTCATATCCTATATAATCTTGCTGTAAAGTTGTAAGTTTAACTTGCCTGTACGTTTTTATCCACTGTTTGAATTCCCACAGAAACCCATTTGTAACTTGAGTATTTGTTTCATGTTTTTAGCTGTCTCCCAAATTTGCAGTCAGTATAAGTCAATGTTACCCATCTACGGAGCAGGAATAGAGCAAAATCATCTCTTTTCATGATTTTCAATGTTCAGAGTTTTCGCCGGCGTCCTAACACCTCCAGATGCTGTTCTTGGCTGTTGCTGATCTAACAACCAAATGATAGTGCTCCCTAGACATTTAGTTTGATTCCCATTTTCCGAGCCAGGGCTGTATAGAAACACTGGACATTTTTCCAGAAAGCAAACAGACTGAAGAGCTAGCAAATTTTATAAAAAGTGTGCTGGATTAATTTTTTGGAATAAATGTCTGGCAATTATTTAATATTAGGTAAGCCATATTTTACTATGTGTAGGTTTTTAAAATTATTATTATACCCAGTAAATATCTCAGATTTACAATAATCTTTCAAATCTAACATGCCCTGAAGAAGAAGCAAAATCTTTTGACAGAAGTAACCTGATGCAACACCCATCCAAACAACATTAGCAGAGAAGTACAGAGAGATGTTCTGTAGTGCAATATTCCCAATTTTCAGTGAAGTTCTTCTCCAGCTGTCACTGTGATATTTATATTCGCAAACACACAAAAAGGTCTCATCCAGTTTAGCTTTGTTTGTATCATGTGACAACACATGGAATTTGGAGGTGTAAGTGCTTTTTAGCAGCTGAAACCACAGCCTGTTACGCACTCTATTTGTCATCTTGTCAAGGGTGTCAATGCTAAACAAAAATATATATATGATATCTGGTGTGCTATGCTTTTTATTTCAAAATTCTGTGTCATGTAGTACTATTGTTTTGAATCAGAAAGGGCCTAAAATCAGCATCACTGCAGTATATGCAGCAAATGTAGTATTCTGCAGTATATCACACAACAGTTAACGGCTGTATAGTAAATTAAAAAAAAATCCACATATATAACTAAATTAAAAAATATATAATTTTAGAATCTGCAGATAGAACACAGACATGCTATCAAGTGAAAGTTTAGAATCTGGATTGAATCTGCTTATTTAAAAAAAGAAAACTATGACTAAAGCGCTAATACTATGTTTTTGAAACTGGAGTGCACACTCCAAAAATGACAATTGGTCTATTTGGACAGGACTTAAATTACTGAGATACTCCAGTAATAATTACATTACACAATTTCCACAGGTAAAATTATTCCTGTCTGCATAGGGCATATGGAACAAATAATATGGAATAACAACAGGCTGGTGTTATTCCCTGTGATAACTGTGACTTTGTTCATACATTCATTCATTTTCTGTAACTTGCTTTGCTGTGTTCAGGGTTGTGGTAGGCCAAGAGCCTAAGAGATGGCATGGAATCAATAGACGCAAGGCAGGCGCACACTCTGGACAAGGTCCATCACAGGGCATCCATCCCTAGTCATGACTTCTAATGTTTAAATCTGCGGCGGCACAGTGGCGCAGCATGTAGTGTCACAGTCATACTGCTCCAGGGACCTGGAGGTTGTGGGTTCTAGTCCCACTCTTGGTGACTGTCTATGAGGCATTTGGTGTGTTCTCCGCATGGGTTTTCTCGCACAGTCCAAAAACCCACAATGGTAGGTGGATTGGCAACTCAAAAGTGTCCGTAGGTGAGTGAATGTGTGTGTGTTGCCTTGTGAAGGACTGATGCACCCTCCAGGGTGTGTTCTGCCTTACGTCCAATGATTCCAGGTAGGCTCTGGACCCACCGCAACCCTGAACTGGATAAGCGGTTACAAATAATGAATGTTTAAATCTACAAATACACCAGCAAGTAGATAGAGAAATCTGTGTTAAATCAAATATATTAAAGATCATACTCCAGATATAATTTCAGTAGTCTAAAGCATTTATTTTTAAAAAGAAGACGCATCGTAATCACAGTCTCTCTCCTTTCTGTTTTTACCACAGAACCCACAATTGCTCTCAAAGAAAAGTCAAGTTCTCATTTAGTTTCCATTCAAGGCCTAGTACCTCCCTCTTCAGCTTTCTTAGAGCCACCTGACCCTATTTTCCTCTCAGCATGGTTCCACCATCCATATTATGACCTTCTGCATGAATGAACTTGTCTCAGCTGGGTGACTCCATTCTTAACCTATGAATGGTCAGCCCAAGGCCAAGACTTAGATCAATATGCTACAGTGCTTCATCTCAAGAGGTTTATTACCCAAGTCTTATTATAATGATATTTTTTTCAAAACCTGGTAGCACAGAAAGGCATGTGACAGTGGGTCTTAAGGTTGTCTAGAAAGCAGCCGAGTACATACCATTTACCACCATGACAATGTCACGGAAATCGATCTCGCCCCTGGCCTCCACTCTCGCCTCACAGCGGTACACTCCCTCATCATCTTTGGCCACTTTCAGGATCTGGAGGTTGTTGTTGGCAAGAACCTGGAGCCTCTCTTCAGAAGAAAAGCAAGACATAGAACAAAGAAGAGATAAAAAGTCAATATTTGTCCTATAATATCTTTACCAAAGTTTCAGTACATTTTTCACTCAGCTGTAATACATGACTTAGGTGCATGGGAATGGTTATAAACTTCAACTACAACAGTGTGGAACACAGTTTTACAGCCACTATTACTGCTGAAATTAATAATTCCCTAAATCTTGAAATAGAATTACAGTGAAAATATGAATACAACACATTTGTAGCTCATGTTCCCGGGAACATGTGTACAAACTCGGGCCACTGGATTTAGGGAGATGTGAATACCAAGGTATTTAATAGACTGAGTTGCACATTTAAATGTAATGTTCTAGACACTGGCATCCCAATCAAAATAACCTAAAGGCAGTATCTTTGATTTAGACCAGTTAATGGAGTAGCTGGACACCTTGCTATAGTTTTTAATTAGATTTTGGACTGACTGGATTGATATAAAAGGATTGAAGATGCATGACATCATCTGCATATAAGATGATTTTATGATGATATGATTTTGACTCTTTTGATTTGAGTCTTGAGATTTTTTTGCACTGTCTAATGGATGGTTCAATAAAAAAATACAGTAATAATGGGGAGAGGGGACATTCTTTTCTAGATCCTCTAAACGGTAAACGATTTGGATACATGTCCATTGGTAAAGACTGATGTGATTGGTGAGTTATAAAGAGTTTTAATCCAGTTGATGAAGTATGGGCCAAATCCAAAGTGTTTGAGGGAGATGAAGAGAAAGGTCCACTCCTCCTTGTCAAATGCCTTTTCAGCATCCAAGGAGGCTATTATTTTGGATGTTACTGTTGATCTTGTTTATTATATTAAAAAGTATTTTTTTTCCCTGGTGAGTGTTTCCCCTTAATAAAATCTGATCAGAATTTATGAGTGAAGATATTTCATACTCCAGTCTGATGGATAATGCTTTACTGATGATTTTTATGTCTGAGTTCATTAATGATATAGGTCGGTAATTATGACATTCATAAGCATTTTCATTTGGTTTTAGAATCAATATAATGAGAGCTGTATTCATGTATTGGGGTATAACTGTTTTTTTAATTGAAGCAATTCCCATTTTGAGAACAGATCACTGACTTTAGAAAAAACAATAATGGATAAAGGAAAAATGTGGATTATGTATTGATTATATTAATTACACCCTCTGTTTTATATAAATAATTGCAGATGTAAAAACTTGTTTTAATTGTTTTCATGTATAGTTGAATAAATCATTTTAAACTTTGTCTTTGTATGTTTATATATATATATATACAACTTACTTCACAAGTAAGAATATTTGGCATGACTCCAAAAGCTCCAAAAAATGCTCTAGATTAGAGCATGTGAAATGGGTGCAAACACATAATGTTAAAAATTAAACATACCACTGGTTTTTATCATTCTTCAATTTTAAGATTTTTCTTCCTTCTAATACACAAAAATAAAGGATCATAGCCAAATAACAATATCATTATCTGTAAATGCTTATCCAATTCAGGGTCGCGGTGGGTCCAGAGCCTACCTGGAATCACTTGGCGCAAGGCGGGGAATACACCCTGGAGGAGGCACCAGTCCTTCACAGGGCAACACAGACACACACATTCACTCACACCTATGGACACTTTGGAGTCACCAATCCACCTACCAACGTGTGTTTTTGGACCGTGGGAGGAAACCGGAGCACCCGGAGGAAACCCACTCGGACACAGGGAGAACACACCAACTGCTCACAGACAGTCACCCGGAGCGGGAATCGAACCCACAACCTCCAGGTCCCTGGAGCTGTGTGACACTACCTGCTGCGCCACCGTGCCGCCCCAAATATAAAACTATATGAAAATATAATAGTATTCAAATACTGCCTGAGTCAGAATATGGTGGATTAATACTCTACAGTCTGGAATTAACCCAGTCTTCCATGCCATAATGAGCATGGGCAGGAAACATGTTGATAGGATTAGACAAGGACATGGTGAGCGAATGAGGGTTTGCAATAACAGAAGCTAATTTTTGTACTAGTAGAGAGGTGGTCAGAAGCCTGGCTGTGAAATCTGGCTGATACTCATGGAACAACAGTGAAACCATGCTGCGAGGCAGAAGGAAATTGACAGCACTGACACTCAGTCTGGCCTGAGGCAAAGTGGTATTGGCGCTTTGTCAAAGAATGCTAAGGCCTTGATAGACTGGAAATTTTTATACATAACAGCTGTGGCTAACAGCCACTGAGTCTGAGAAACTGTCTTTGACTAGTCCTTGAAGTCCTTGAGAACTTAAAGTCAGCTGAAAAACTGAGAATAACACTTATCCTCTACATGGGACTATATAAGTGCAGCACTACGGAAAATAATGGAAAAGATTGGATTATGTTCACATTAAAGGGAAATCCCATAAGGGGAGGTTTAAAATGTCTGTATATTTAAGTCATTCACAGTAGCTTCCTGTGAAAATTTAAACCATTTAATGAGATTTAATGCATAAGATGGTTATAAACACTCTACCTGATGTATTAGGCATAGTATTATCCTTTTGTAAGTTGTAAGTTAATAATGTAATTTAATTTCTTTTTTGAAGATATGCACATTTTACACATTTAAAGCATCTTAAAAAAATCTAAATTTCTCTACAATTAAATGTTTAAAAACAAAACATTCAGGTTATAGATCTGTATAGAACTCTCAAGGATTTTCAAAATCTTCTCACACTTTTTCAAATCTATGCATTAAAAGTGGCAACTCACAGCACAAGTAAAATGGATAGGCTTTGGAGTGCTTGGAGGCTTTTTCAGTAGGAGAACACTGTTTACAATTTAAGCTAGTTTTTCTGAGCTAATTACCTGCCACAGCAAAAATATGCAGCACATAGTTTTGTTTTGGGTTTCACTACAATGCACAGCACATCATTGATTTGTCTCACATAAGCATCAAGTCTACATTTAGAGCAGTGTTGAAGTGATCTATTTTGTTGTTATCAGCTAGGTGGAGTTTGCTATCTAGCAAGCTAAAAGAGAAAAGAAAGATGCGTTGGAAATTATGTACAAAAGAGACGTTTACTGCAAAATGCCTCATTTGACTGCAGAATATTGAATGGGTTTTACTGTTGTGCTTCATAATCTGCCATAAGTTGCCCTTTTTGTAGGCTTTTGGGCAAGTCATCTACGTAAGCAGATGTGGCAAATTCAGAACCAAAAATTAAAAATCCTTCCCAAAATTTTGTTTCAACTCCCTTAAGGCCTCTAAGGTTGGTTCACCTCCATACATTAAAATGTATGTTGGCTGCATCTGATATATTAAGCTAATATATTAAGCTAAAGACAATGTAGAGGACTTCCCAAAAAGAAAATGGTTTAGGTGTGTTTGGGAGAAAAAAAATACATTATAAACCAGCTGCAGGCCTGCATAAATTGTGTTTTGAAAGCTTTTAAGGTATCACCAACAAAATCAGCAAATGTTGTTTATTGGAATTTGGCTTGCTTTTCTATGGAATTATGGAATTCATGATTTTCTATGGTCCCTCCCAGCCCCCCGAATAAGGGAATAGATATCAAAGTATTTAAGTATTCAAACCAGTCAATAATTAATTATTACACTACTAATAGATATAACAGCACTAAATATGTTCTGTTAAAGATTTTCTAAGTGGTGTGGCTGCTTTGCACTTGGATTTGGCAAGAGTTTTATTTGGTAACTTAGCATTATAACACTCTTATTTTCAAACAAGAATTTGTGTTTCAGACAAGTCTGAGGGTGGTTTTTAATTTTTGCCACAATCCCAGTAATTCTCCATTAGTAAGTGACCTATTTCAGGTAGCCGGATTCTTGCTGTGCTAAAGTTTTTTTTACTTTTTTTCTAGTTTCACTAAATAAATGAAAATAATAAATAATTCTGCATGCAAATGAATAATGCTTTTGGAAAAGGTATTCCAAGGGTAATTTAATTTTCTTCTGCAAATAAATTAGCAGCCCATAACCCTACGCCTAACCTTGATAGGTTCTAACATTATCTATTTGCATGTTTTACAGAAGGTTTTACAGGTTATTAAGGTAAATTAATGACACCTGGAATTAACCAGAACAAGACCTAAATCAAATTACTCTTTTAACACTTACAGTTACTCTATATTTTTACACAATACAGTTACTCTATATTAGGTTGCTTTTTTAGCTGCAACCACTGAATACACTTGGTCAGTTCTGTACAAACAGCTGACATAACCTTTACAGAAAAACATGAACTGAAATGACAAATTCTGGTTTAATACTGGACCAAAATGAAAGATAAAAAAACAGGTGTATGTGGCTGGACAAGGGAACAGACAATAAGTATGTTTTTGTTTTGTTTTGTTTATTTTTTTTTTCAGATGGATGTTGGTATGTCTGAATAATACATGTTTGATATGAGCTTGTGATGTATTTTGAGTGTCTTTTATGAATGTGTATTTGTGTTTTGAATATTGTAATTTTGTCTGATTTTTGTGATTGTTTGGGTATATTTAGGGAATTTGGGTCATTGTGTCTGTTGACAGACAAGGAAAGGCACAAAACAAGGCAAAAGTCTGACAGAATTATCCATTATAATTTTTTACCAAAATATTTGCCTAATTAGGTGCCAGCCTAATAAAACTAGTTTTTTTAAGTTATTTGTCACACTTTCCTTGTCCCTTGTTACCCTTGTCTGCCATGTGGAGCACATGGCTTTGTTTTGTTTTGTTTCAGTCTCCCCCCTTGTCTTCGACTTAGCTCCACCTTCTCATTAATGTTTCCACCTGTGCCTTCTTTGTTGCCCGGCCCTCCCGTTATATGTGCTTCAAGCATTGAAACAGACTAGGGGTATAAAGTTTTGTTGCTGAAACATCCGTGTTTACATTTGATTACTTTATATTCAGTGTCGTCCTCACTAAAGACATAATTTTTCTTTGGTACAAGCTACTCAAGTTGCTCGGTTGCCCTCTGTGTTTAGATTCTTCTCCAGGTGGTATTCATGTGACTTGAAAGTTTCATGAATACTAGCAAGTACAAACCGGGTTCCAAAAAAGTTGGGACACTAAACAAATTGTGAATAAAAACAGAATGCAATGATGTGGAGGTGCCAACATCTAATATTGTATTCAGAATAGAACAGATCAAAAGTTTAAACTGACAGAATGCATCATTTTTAGGGAAAAATATGTTGTTTCAAAATTTCATGGCGTCAACAAATCCAAAAAAAGTTGGGACAAGGCCATTTTTTACCACTGTATGGCATCCCCCCTTCTTCTTACAACACTCAGACGTCTGGGGACAGAGGAGACCAGTTTCTCAAGTTTAGAAATAGGAATGCTCTCCCATTCATGTCTAATACAGGCCTCTAACTGTCTTGGGCCTTCTTTGTCGCACCTTCCTCTTTATGATGCGCCAAATGTTCTCTACAGGTGAAAGATCTGGACTGCAGGCTGGCCATTTCAGTACCCGGATCCTTCTCCTACGTAGCCATGATGTTGTGATTGCTGCAGAATATGGTCTGGCATTATCTTGTTGAAAAATGCAGAGTCTTCCCTGAAAGAGATGACGTCTAGATGGGAGCATATGTTGTTCTAGAACCTGAACATAGTTCTCTGCATTAATGGTGCCTTTCCAGACATGCAAGCTGCCCATGCAACAAGCACTCATGCAACCCCATACCATCAGTGATGCAGGCTTCTGAACGGAGCGTTGATAACAACTTGGGTTATCCTTGTTCTCTCTGGTCAGGATGACATGACATCCCAGTGTTCCATAAAGAACTTCAAATCGTGACTCATCTGACCACAGAACAGTCTTCCATTTTGCCACACTCCATTTTAAAAGACCCCTGGCCCATTGCAAACTGACAATGCTTTCTGGAAGTATTCCTGAGCCCATTCTGTTATTTCCTTGACAGTGGCATTCCTATTTGAGGTGCAGTGACGTTTAAGGGCCCGGAGATCACGAGCATCCAGTAGAGCTTTACGGTCTTGACCTTTACGCACAACAATTGTTCCAGATTCTCTGAAACTTTTGATGAGGTTATGCACGGTTGATGATGATAACTTAAAAGTCTTCGCTATTTTACACTAGGTAACACCATTCTGGTATTGCTGCACTATCTTTCTGTGCAACAATAGTGGAATTGGTGATCCTCCTACCATCTTGGCTTCAGAGAGACACTGACACTCTGAGAAGCTCTTTTTATAACTAATCATGTTGTCAATTGTCCTAATTAGTGTTAATTGGTCTTCCAGCTGTTCGTTATATGCTCAATTTCCTTTTTCCAGCCACTTATTGCTACTTGTCCCAACTTTTTTGGGATTTGTTGACACTGTGAAATTTTGAATCAACATATTTTTCCTTTAAAATGTTACATTTACTCAGATTAAACTTTTGATCTGTCATCTATGTTCTATTACGAATAAAATATTGACATTTGCTTTATAAATATTGACAACTTTTTTGGAATCCGGTTTGTAGTATGGTTTTAAGTGGACAGTATATAAACAAACAGTGGGGGACATATTAACAGAATTAACAACAAAGAAAAAAAATATTTAGGCCAGTGATTCTCAAACTGTAGTATGCATGCCTCTAGTGGTACGTCAAATGACATAGAAAAAATTTACTACATAATGAATGAATGAATAACTGAAAATCTAATGTTATATGTGAAAATTACATAATGTTTCACAGTTTTCATAATTATGCCCCAGTGAATTTCATTTGTGTTGTAGAAAAATACAATGTGCTATGCATACACCGTAGTTGATTATGTCTGTAAGGGAATGGCGGGTGGGTGGGGTTGTAGTACAGCATTCCTGTAATGCGATCCCCCAGTTTTTTGAGAAATCCGTGTAAAGAAAGCCCAATTTCAGTGGCTTACGGGATGTAAGCAAAAACTAGAGACAGATGTGAGCAATTTGGATTTTATTATAAAAAGGGAAAAGCAAAAACGAGAAAAACAAGCCGAGACCAAGCCTGAGAATTGCTCAAGCCCAGAAGCTCTACAAACACCTCTATCCAACCACCGGTGAGCCAGCTAGGAGCCTTTATATCAAGAATCAGGATTCATCATCAGAAAAAGTCTAAAGTCAGGTTTGAGCCATGCACTGTGCTGACTTCAATACCTGCTGTGCTGTGAGAGATGAAGGACCCATAAAGAGAAACGTTCGTCCAAGCCACACAGTGGTCAGTTGAATGGTGCTATCCTCGCTGAAGGAAATAATCAATTAATGGTTAATTATTAAAAGTTATTTGATGCTGTGTTATTTACATTGTATCCCAATAATTGAGGTTGGCATGACGTTAAAGTAAAGATAATTCAGTTATGGGAACTGTTCAGCATGAAGTTGGTAATTTGGTTAGGGTAATTGCCAATGTTGCACTATATGGAGAGCAGCGTGTGGGCACCTGGTTGTCCAGTATTTCTTCTGAAAACAATCAATCATTAAACCTAGCAGAGCATGCAATCCTTAAGCTACAGATTGTCTTTTTCATTTCATGCTATACTGCAGAGGATTAGAAGCTGTGCATTTCAGCATCTTCTGTTCTGAGCCTAAATCTTAATTTACTAATTACAAGAGCTGTCTATACATTTTGGATATTTAGTGCATTGATATTATCAAATATCACAATGATTTATTTGAAAGAATGCAGGTATTACATGTAATTTCTTTGTTGTTTCAATCATTAGCCATCAGCTTCAGTGCTTCACCTTGATTTAATTATTCCCTTTGTAAAATCTATCTAGTCTATGCATAATTTAACAAAAAAAAAAAAAACTTAAATACACACTGTACAAGCAGACTCTCAACAACAAATAATTAATTACACAGACATACTTTGAACACCGATTTGAAAGATTTCAATATATATTCATTTCAATATATAGAATATCATCTGAACTAAACTCTAGTACATTAGCTCTACGATCCAGCTGTGAATTAGATGGACAAGATTGTTCAGAAGATGCCAGTTGGCAATAAGTTCACTACCAACTAAAGAAACAAGGGAAACCACTGGATTTAAATAGTGTTACATGATTTCAGGCCAATAAATAATTATGCTTTTTTTTCTGAAATCAGGGGTATCAAAAATAAACTAGATATTGAAATATGTATGTAAGGATTTGAGTGCATTCTGCCATAAAAGAGTTACTGAGGTCAAGTACTAATAGTGGAATTGCAGACAATATGTATGTTTATGACAAATAAACTTTGATTTAATACTCAAATTCATCACAAACCTATTAATAGGTGCTTTGTCAAATTGATTGATTGATTGAATCTGTGAGCCATCACTTCAATACAGGGGAGCTCATATGGCTCTGTATATTATGAAGCAGGGTATTCTGCAGAGATTAACCAACACTCTACATCTGTATTCCACCTACACATATAGTGCACTTCAATGAAAGTAAAAATGGTACAACATGTAAGTACACAGGAAAGTTAATAAAAAGAGGCATACTGGCAAATGTTAACTGAAAATAAATGCATGACTTCTTCATTTCCCTCCAAAAGAGATTTACTTTTCACCTGGGATTGTTTCGTCTAGCTTCACTCCAGTGATAAAATGCTGGAGAGTGAACTTGACAAAGTGTCACTTTTACATGGTTTTAACTCACCTTACTCTCATTCCAGTCAGAAGTTTCCCTTTAACCAAACAAAAAAAATCGTTGTAAAAAAATAGGGAACAAAAATAAAGATCCGATCTAAGGATCTCATTCGGGGTCTTACTTTTTCTTTGTAAATGCAAACTCCTTGATGAGAAAACATTATCATCAATCCTTGATATACTTCTCTTTCATTTAAAGGACATTTGAGAAATGAAATACCCTCCTGGATTATGGCGCGAGCAGAAACACACACACACACACACACACACACACACTTTCAATTTTGTCATCCTTCGCTGATAAACAGTCTATCTCTCTCTCTCTCTCTCTCTCTCTCTCTCTCTCTCTCTATCGCTCACTCTTTCATTTGGAGGGGGATATATTTATAACCTTGCTCCCTAATTAGAATAAAGAAAAATGTGGAGAAATCTCCACCATGTAATCTCCTCAGCCAGCAAAGTGATGATAGCTTGTCAGAGTTCAGCCTTTGAATTTCAATTAAAGGCTTGACACTTCAAAAAAAGACGAAGCAGCAACAGAGGGTCTTTTTTTCACCCCTGTTGTCCTTTGTGCGGAGCTGAGATCAGTAGAGATCACATGTGTGTGTGTGTGTGTGTGTGTGGGGGGGGGGGGGGGGGGGTTGGGTTTTGTGTTTTCACTGAGAATATACACAGAGAAGCTTTTCTAGCATCTTTTTAAAAAGCCACCTGAAGCAGAGTGTGTGGCCTATTTCCCCAGCTTTCCAGATTTTCAGAGACTTGTTTTAAAAATGCAACAGAAAGAAGTTTTTGGTGTTAAACCATGCAGTGCTCTTATACTTCAGGAGTTAATCACAAGCAAGCAATTTTGTGGCCATGGTGAAATTACATGCTTTGCTGATTTTATAAGTGAGATCAAATATTTAATATTTATTATTCAAAGTTTGTGCAAACAATATTTGAAAATTAATCAAGCTGGTTTTCCTATGTGTTTTGGGGAAGACCCTTTTTTCCAAAATAGCTATGCTCCTGTGCACAAAGCAAGGTCCATAAAGGCATGACAGGATGAATTTAGTGTGGAAGAACTTGACTGGCCAGCACAGAGCTCTGATCTCAACCCCATCAAATATCTTTTGGACAAATTAGAATGGAGATTGTGAACCAGACCCTCTTGTCCAGCTTCAGCATCTAACCTCACAAATGCTCTGAATGAATAGGCAAAATTTCCACAGATACACAGAAATTTTGCAGTGAGACTGATAAGAGTTTTAAACAAATTTTCAATAATTTAATATACGTTATTTACTACATCTGTCAATAACTGATTTACAATACAGGATGCTGCTGTGTGTTAATTGAACAAAATATTAAATTCAGTTTAGAAATACTAATATTGACAAAGACAAAAGGTTTGATTCTTGTGATTGTGATTGTGATTGTGATTCTTTTGATTCAGTGATTCTTGTTTGTTCTTGGCTGTTTTCCTGTGGTCCTGTCAATACTTGAATTATATCAATTAAAATTTAAAAACATATCATGATAAACATTTTGGCCATATCATCCAGCCCTAATGTACAGGATGTGTGAACTGTGAAAATCAGCAAAATATTAAGTTGGCCATGGGTGTCCAAGCATTTGTTTTTGAATTTATGTTTTTGAATGAAATGAGTACCATAAATAGCCTTGCTGCCAATCTGAAATTCTTCATTAGCATCTTTTTTGTGCTCTACATCAACAAAGTGAACTTGCTTTGATACAATGTCACAGTGTTTTTTGGAGTTACAAGGAGTAGCGCTAATGGAGACGAAAGCAACTGTTCTGCTGGGATTTTAATGTAGAACTTCAAAGTAAGAACATCACAATAATGTGTCAAATACAGTCAGTGAGCGGTAACTCAATGCCAGATACAGAGAAATGTGTCTTACTGAATCGCTCAGGTGTGATCTCTCTGTTCTTATAGAACCAAGACACGGCCGGGACTGGAGAACTGATGACATCACATACTACCTCCGCGTCCTCCCCCTGCCGAAACTCCTGAGGGGTTTTCACTTCTCGGAATGTCAGCTTCTCTGTGAGACAAAAACAGATGGCATCATTACACATGGAATTTGTTAGTTGATTTTTTTGTGATTTACATTTTTGCTGCCTTGTGGAAACTCCTGACAGCAACTCCATCCATGTAGAGCAGTTTTTGCACTATTTAAATTTAATAAGTTACAAATAATTTAATGTTTCCTCTGAAATCCTAGGCAATGTGTAAAGGGGATTAATGTTTCTTTTGAAATTGTTGTAACGCCGGACTCTGGGTGGAGTGGGGAGCTCATGGGGCTAGATTTCAGTAGGCTTAGTGGCTCCCCTAGGGACAGCTTTGAGGTTGTTTAGGGATTTTTTATGTGTTTGTGGGCACGTATACGTGTTGGACTTTGTGTATTTACTTGTATCATGCTCATATAAATGCTGCCTGCTTTCAGCTCCAATATCTTCAAAACTGTAATTATCCTGTATTCTGGTAATGTGTTGAAATATTTTTAAAGCCTATCTCTAATCAGTTATAAACATCGCTTTCTAAGGCACTGATTTTTGAGACAGCAAGGCTTTGAGGTTGCTGCCTTCTGTTTCAGTCACAGCCAACTTTAGTCAGTGGCTGTCAGTTAGGTAACATAACAGAAGTGGGCAGTTACTGTTCTCATCCAAGTGTGTTCATTTGTCCAGTTACATTCCACTAGAAAAAATGTGACAGAAAATGGTGGCTGGGTTTAGTGTAGTCTTAAACCTTTCAGTTTGATAACATCTTGTGATGGGGAAAATCTAAAAAGTGGGTGGAAATGGCAGTGACTACCAGTGTGGGGAAGAAACTGGGCTGAGGAAGAAAAATGTCTTTAAATAGTAACTCATAAAAATCAGACTCAGGCCCAATACACACTGCTCTAAGGATTCTGGGCTTAAATAATTAAAATACAATAAGAAAAGTGCCACAATAACGACTGTGCAATATAATCAGGTTATAGGCCATCATAATTGAGGCCCAAAGCTGCTACTATATTAAATGATTAGGGGTGTGTTTCCCGGATGAATGGATTTAACATCATTTAACTATTATACAAAGATAGTTCAAATTGTATCAGGCAATTATTGGGCAAGCTGCCGTCTGTGACAGAAGGGCTGGTTTGGGCTTAAAGGAACACTCCAGCTTTTTCTAACCTTATCTCTGTCTGCTTTATCTGTAGCATATGGTCAATGACCATAGAAAGTAATTTCAAAGCTTTCCCTGTACTAAGAAAAGAAAATGTGTTAAATGTGTTTCAACTCACTTATAATTGCAATAAATGGGCAAATTGGGTTCCCCACACACAAAAAAAACACCATTTCTAGGTGCCACCCAAGATTTCCAAGGAGGTCTCCCATCTAAGAACTGTGTGTGTAATTCTATAGTTGTGTTAAGCAAAGCATTCTGCAAAGATTAAATAAAAAACACAAAGCAGAAATATGATAGAATGCTCAATATTATCACCAAAATGCACTCATCTAACATTTCTGAGAACATTGTTGTCATGAACTTATTATCCTAATGAAGGTGCATAACTGACAGCCCTTTATCAATGGGCAACAAACTTTTATTTATGTTACCATGGCAACACGCACAGCATTGAGACTAAGAAGCTGCACTTATTAATTTTTTACTTTGGTTTGGGGTTCTGATTTCACAAAACTTTAGGATTTAATGAAGTTTTGTTTTCTGTAATTTAGTTACCAGCCCATTTATAGATACACAACATAATGCCGCATGCAGGGAGAATCAGATTTTACAGCTGTACATGAACAAATCTATCAAAGAGAATCTTGAATATGAATCAGAATTTACCTTTACTCTGTGCAAGTCTTGGAATGGCTGATAGATCTGGAGCTTGTGTGCATAGCAAAACGAGAGTTGGCTTTACCTAGTGTGAGCATTAAGCGAGCAGTGGAGTAGGTGCTGGTTTTTCAGTGTGAGGCTCGGAATAACTGGCAGCTCAAGTGTGAGATTGGGAAGAGACATGTCAGCTTTGTGATTGGTCAATTTAATGTTGATATAATTACTTAAGCTTCATTCATTTTAGGACTGCCCATTCCACATCAAGGAAAGAGCAATACTGGTGAAATATATTTTCAGAACTTTATTGGACTTTAGGAAGATATTCCCATTAATGTGACTGGTTAGCACACATTGGGTGATTTTCAAATGCTATGCTATAAACCGGTAAAGCTCTGCCTAGACTCTAATGGTTTGCTTGCTCTGACTGCCAGAAATCATTTTGGAAGGTTTAATTGTTCACTCATTAATTCATTCATTGTCTGTAACCGCTTATTCAGTTCAGGGTTGCGGTGGGTCCGGAGCCTACCCAGAATCATTGGGCACAAAGCAGGAACACACCCTGGAGGGGGTGCCAGTCCTTTGCAAGGTAACACACACCCACACACACACTCACACCCACAGACTCCTTTGAGTAGCCAATCCACCTACCAATGTGTGTTTTTGGAGCAAGGGAGAAACCGGAGGACACAGAGGAAAACTCACCAAACTCCTCACAGACAATCGCCTGGAGTGGGACTTGAAGCTACAACCTCCAGGTCCCTGGAGCTGTGTGATTGCGACACTACCTGCTGCGCCATCGTGCTGCCCAGTTTACCAGTTTACGGCACCTATTTGAAAATCTCCGCCCAATGTGTGCCAACTAATCAATTTCACCCCTGCCTTTTGACTGGTAACGAATAACATTTGATCCATTCTGAGAAGTGATTTCACACACAAGCCAAGACAATTTGCACAGCTGAGGACAGTAAGAATAAAATCTATTCACGTTTTCAATCCTCAAACAATTATTAAGTGTTGATAAAAAGAAATGTGATACCACACAGTGGATAACATGATCTGTCCTAATTTTTGTAATATATTCACAAGTGGAAGAACAGCTAATATTTTTACTAGAATTTTGCCAACATTTTTAGAACTTGGGTTCAAATAAAAATTACACAGAACTAAGAATAACACCTTGTTCATACTATATTAAGAAGACAGTGACAGCACTGACTTTAAGTGTCTAGAATGACAGTCCACTTGTATTTCAGGGACACTTTGACTGGATCAGAGCTAAGACTCAAGCAATGATAAGGTCAGGATAAAATAGAACCTTGAGTTTCTCCAAACATGAACTTACGGTATATTTCCAGCACCACTGTGGCTTCCTGAGTTTGTCCTCTGGCATCCACAGCCTGGCAGCGGTATATCCCAGCATCCTCAATAATAGCATTGTAGATGGTAAGTCTGGAACGGACCCCCTCTGTGTGCAGAACCACCCTCTGGTTGGAGATGATACGCTCGCCTTGAGGGTTGAACCAGTTAATATTGACTGGCTCTCCAATGACTAGAACAAGATGGAAAAAAAACCCACACATGGCACAGGGAGTCAGGTTAATCAAAGGCACAATTAGGTAACAAAGTAATGGATCCTGGGTTGAATGTAGGGTTTATAGTACTTTTAATATTAACTACTATTTTTATGATTGATCAGAAAAAAATGGTAAATATCAAATGTATATTACTTTAAAGATTATTAAAACAAATCTAACAAAAAAGGCAACAAATCACAAACAATGGACTCTATCTATGAAGATATGATATTGTATATCTAGATATCTTTCTTGTTTGACCAATAAAGCTGTAATTAACTGAAGATAGACTGTTGAATTCCTCCAATAACTGGATTAGGAACACCTACCTTGTATCTACACTCACTGTCCAATTTGTCAGCTCTGCTGACCATACAGGAGCACTTTGTAGTTCTACAATTTCAAATTGTAGTCTATTTTTGTGCCTATTTCTCTTCACACTTTCCTCTCCCCATTTCACCTCCTATTCAATGGTTAAGACCCTCACACAACCACCACAGAGCAGATAGGACAGGTGCCAAAGGAATTGTGACATGCCAGTTTCAAATCACAAAAATGCTCAAACTGGAAAGAGACAACTTGGCTCTTTCAAATAATATACAAATCGGGGTCCGAAAAGGTGTCAGAATTTGGCTCTGATTATGTGGGCCTTCAGTGGCCCCAAAGAAAGCAAAATAAACTACACTCACTCTCTCTTACTCTCTCTGGGGCACACACATGCACGCACACACACACACACACACACAGAGAAAATGAGTCAGTAACTCTGGCCAGGTAGTGCAGTCCAATTCCAGCTCCCTCATATCTTGTGCTTGCCATAATTTGTGATTTCTCTTTAGCTCTGACAGCCAGCTCTTTTAATTAGAGCCCACAAGGAGAATTAGAGAGCACCATATGCAAACTCCAGGTGCACTTCTCTGTAAACCCTGTCCGGCTGGAAGGTCATAAAAGCATGCGCTTTTTCCTCCTTGGCCCCTGAAATCAGAGAGGACTCAGGCCTTTGCATCTCCCTCAGAGAGAGCTGTGGAAGTGGGAGGCATCCTGGGGCTTTTCTGTGTCCAGAGAAGCAATGGGAACCATGAGGGAAGATGAAGATAAGCAAGAGCAGGCTGGGGGAAGCTGGCACAGGGATAGCTGAGGGCCGTAGGGGGATATGTGTGTGTGTTAAAAGAGCCAGGAGGGAGGAGATCAAGCCAGGGCTGAATGGGGAGAACAGGTGGGGGAATATGGTGGTAATGGAGCTCGAGGCACAGGGATCCTATCGCTAGTTGGTTTGAAAGTTGTGTTGAATCTATGATATAGTGTATAATATTAAATATGTTAAATTGTATTTCTATTTTTCATATAGACTTTCGGCAAAAGATTTTGAAGCCATGCATCTGTTTTTATTTTCACTCTAGGGTTTTATAATGTGATGCTGTTCCTATTGGTGTTTGCACTGAAATATAGAGTACCACAAGCTGGGAGCATCACTAGAGATTTATGAAAGGCAGATAAAGCCTTCACTTGAGTGGGTCTTGGGGCATGCCCATCAGGACAATTTGAAACAAATTGGACCAATTGTGTCTGTATAAACGGCTTTTAAAACCAGGTACATTGGCATATAGATCTGTCTCATCATACTTTGTAGTGAGACAGATACAGTAACCTACTTATTTTAATTATACACAGAATAAGATGTAAAATATCTTATGCCAGTCTATTACAGCTTAGGGCCCAGCACCAACAAAATGACTAGCTCTTCTCAGTGGTCATAAGGTATGCTCCTCCCTCCCTCTGTATTTCACAAACTTAAGCTCACTACACCTCCAGAAGGCTTAGCAATGCCATCAGGTTTTCCAGACACACTCCTTTCAAGCTAGCTTTTCAGACCTATCATGCCCTTATATGTAGCTCGCTGGTGACTACCTGGCCGTACCAAGCCCCACTGGCACTCTTAATGCAGACTCAGTTCCATGTTGTCTTTACACACAATATCAACAACCCTACGTCCACACTTATAGAGCATATTATAGACACTCAAATCACTTTACATACTTTGGAACATTAGAGAGTTGCCTCAAACACCACCAATGTATAGCATTTGTTATGTGTTGGCAACCGATTCTGATCCATACACCCGCTACACATCAGATATTTACTAAAGATGCAAGAGAGCAAGGCAGGAAACACAGGGTGGACAGGGTGCCATTCCATCACAGGGCATCAAAAACTCGCTCACTCATTCATATCTTTGGGAAATTTTAGGTAGCCAATGACAATCTCGCATAAACAGTGACCCAAGTCGAGGATCAAATCCAGGACACCAAGACCCTGAATCTGTGTGGCAGCTACCCTATCAGTGAGATCATAGTGCTAGCTCAATAGTTCTTCAATGCTCTCCATTATCGTTCAGTGGACCAACTAAATATAAACAAGTCAAGCAATACAACTTACTTTCTGTAAGACAGCAGCTAAGACTTTATTATGATATGTAGATGCACCATCTATGATACAGGGCCTCTGTCATTGATACTCTGCACTCCATTTTTGGATGATTATTTCTGAATCTCAAAACACCACTCCAAATCATTAATTTAACTTCACCACCCCAGACAACGCTGTATAACTGCTTCTTAACCAAGAACTAGGGGGTTTTATACCTCTCCAGCTGATGCCTAGCATTGAGATTAGTGACCTTTAACTCATGGGTAGCTGCTCTAGAACATAGCAATTCATTTGGTGCATGTCTGTGGATGTTATACAGAACAATGTCTACAAATGACATATCAGAGTGCTTTAATGGACAGGGATTAGGCCAAGTCCTGGACTATATCCTCCTTTCGCTACTCTGGTACTAGGCTTAATTGCTGTCTGAAAAACCAGACAGTTGTGATACATTGAACCATGTTTTATTGTGTAATATATGGTTATTGAACCATATATTATTGTGGTTGTAAAACCATTTTGTAAATCCAGTTTGCAAGTCTGTGAAAAGACTGAAGTAGGAGGCAACTAGGGCTAAGCTCATTGATGTTTCCTGTTGTTTCGTGGAAGGGATTAGGCCTGGTGGTCAATAGCAGACAAAGCAAATGCCAATTTTCTGCTCTCACAACTGCTGTGATAAAGTAGCTCTAATGGGGCACTGACCTCTTATGTCAATTCATCTGAAAGAATCCATCAAAATGATCTGCGCATCTGCCTCTTGAATGGCATCTGTGGTAACGCACCGTAATCGGAAGTCATTTTGTTACTAAATTGCACTTGTTCATGTGGCTGTGCCATTTAATAAACAGACCTTCTGTCAGCCTGGCAATTATTCTAGAACAGTTTATGATTATGTATGGCTGCAAGACATGGGAATGGAGGAAATATTAATTGGGAAACTCAGGGCCTCATCTTTTATCACTGCATTTTTTTATCGTCTCGACGTGCTCCCGTGGTGGACCTGAGCTAAAATTAGTCCTGCGCTTTTCAATCTCCCTCGCTCATGTCTTCCCTCTTCCGTTCTTTCTCACTCTGTCGTTCCTTGGCTTGCTAAGCCTCCTCATCCTCATGCAGTAATTGATTGGGCTCTGTCAAGAGGGACCCTGGTAGCGGGAATACGCAAAGGACTGGAGATGAATTTACGGAAATGAATTCGTTTAGCGAAGAGAAGTATATGAAGGATTGTAGTGGGTGGAGGGGAGTTTGGAGGGTGGAATCAATTTGCTCTTATGGCGACTCCATGTCTGGTGTGTGGTTAATCAGCTGTGCAGAATGTTAATCACTCCCCTGTCTTACTGGGGGTTCCAACAGGTGTATCAACAGGTTGAAAGCAATGGCGTGAAGTGCAAAAAGCTATGACCTTCTACAAAGTGCCACTAGAACAGTGATGGTTGTCGACCCCATTTACCCGCTCTCTCTCTCTTTCTCTAGTTCAGTTCACAACATCTGTATATGTCTTTAATTCCATTTCCTTTTCTCTGTCTAATTCCTCTCCAATCAATTTAACACATAAAAAAGTTAAACATTAATACAGCACATTGGAACTTAATTGAATTCTCTCCTTGTAACTTATTCAAACTAACTCCAATGATGAATAAAAGGAAATAATAATGAAAGACATTTTATTTTACATCAAATCAATTCTGCTCATCAACATGTTTCTTTTCTATTATTCGTGCTTGCATTGGCTTTTTATTAGTTTTGGTGATACTTTCTACAGCACAGCCAATATTGTTTCAGAAAAAGGCAAATTCTAACCTCAAGCTTTGTGTGAACTTTGAGAACTGTATGTAAATTTTATAATCATTCAATGCATTGTTCAATACAAAAACAAAACTAGGAAAGACAGAAATTACTCTTTCAGGGTGTAGATGTTCATACCTGCTGCAAGATTTTCTTTCAGCACCAAGTGTTGTCTTAAAAATGTCAAAAAATGTCAATGGCAATTCTCAAGAATTCAGCCCAGTGAAGCTGATATGATGTTAAAAGTCATTTAGCATGATTTAATACAGTGTGTCATTCATTGATTTTCTGTAACTGCTTTGTCCTGTTGTGCTGAGTCTGGTACCTACAAGGCTTGGGCAATAATATAAATTTTGACAAATGATTATCATCTCCAGAATTATCCCGATATATGAAAACATTATAATTAAAATTTCATTTATGTTACAGGGCCTTTCAGTCAATTTGTGAATTTTTTTCTGTAGCCTAGGTAAGTGATCTGCACACCAGATGCGGTAACAGTGGTACATGCCTCACACAATATACTTCTATATAATCAGCATTGTAAACTATGCTTTGGGTCTATTTTTTCTAGCAGTTTCTATACAGAAAAACTACTCTACAAAATGTACAATTTAGGCCAAATAATATTTGGCATATAGATTTATTTGAATGCCTATTCCAGTGTTTAATAAAACTTGATGTGTTCTATATCCCATTCCATAAGAGATATCATCACAATAAAAAATCACAATATACAATAATATCTGGAATCACTGGGTGCAAAGCAGGAACACACCCTGGAATGGGTGCCACACCCACACCTATGGACACTTTAAACAACTAAGCTACCATAAGCAGAGGAGAACACACCAACATCTTCAAAGACAGTTTCACAAAGCAGGGTTTACAATGATATCTTACAAATATTCAGTTCTCCTTCCAGAGAAGAGAATGTAATCTACTTTTAGGAAACACTAAAACACCTGTTGTACTTGTGAAGGTAAATTTACACTGTTTATACCTTTAGTAACACATAATATCTGGTCCTTGCCTTTATTTCTGAGAGACACATTATATCATGTTGCATAAGAGGCAAAGAAAAATTTATTAACTAATAATATCAAGCATGTTTTCTCTACCCACCAGCATGCATCATTGGGCTAAAACACTCAATCAACTCCATTTGGTTATCCTCTGAAACCTTGATCAATAAAACCATGATGAATGGAATAATGTCATGCAAACAGTTAGCTCTCATTCATTCATTCATTATCTGTAACCGCTTATCCAGTTCAGAGTCGCAGTGGGTCCAGAGCCTACCTGGAATCATTGGGCGCAAGGCGGGAATACACCCTGAAGGGGGCGCCAGTCCTTCACAGGGCAACACAGACACACAGATACACATTCACACCTATGGACACTTTTGAGTCACCAATCCACCTACCAATGTGTGTTTTTGGACTGTGGGAGGAAACCGGAGCACCCAGAGGAAACCCACACGGACACGGGGAGAACACACCAAACTCCTCACAGACAGTCACCCGGAGCGAGAATCGAACCCACAATCTCCAGGCCCCTGGAGCTGTGTGACTGCGACACTATCTGCTGCGCCACCGTGCCGCCCACAGTTAGCTCTCCCATCCAAATTTTTTGTTTCAGTCTTAAACAATTCACAGGATGTAGGAAAAAGTGTTCCTGAACTTCCAGTTAATATTGTTTATAATAGTTTAAGACGGAATGATATACGCAGGGAGTTGCATGGCAAAATATTTTTTTGACCACTATTTTGCTATTAAAGACATTACATACTGATCAGACAGTGGTTTCCTACTGTCCTCCAAAATTTAGTGCAGTTTCTGCAGTGTTGAGCCCAGAGTAGCAAAGACAGAGGCATTATTCTCCCTATCATAGTTCAGTGAATCATCACACTTATTCTGAAGCAGTAATGTTAAGGTAAACATGGTTTCTAGTGTTCCTTTAAAAGTGCAACACACAAAAACACAACACTTGTGGCCATTGAAGAACAGGATAAAGTATTGCTAATATCAGATGGACTACATTCTGTAATTGTAAAACTACAGAGTTGTAAGTGGAGCTTTGTACTTTTGGCAGAAATTTTATGCTAACATTATAATCTTTTGTTTACATTTTCCGTTTGCATCAACATTTTCACTTAGTGAAAAAAAAAAAAAAACAGTGAGGGTGAACAGAACTTTACCTGTGCAGGTGAAGAATTTGGACTCTCCAACGCTCAACTCCACTTTATTAAGGGATATTGTCACTTGAAGTATGGCTGCAGAGAGAGAGAGAGAGAGAGAGAGAGAGAGAGAGAGAGAGAGAGAGAGAGAGAGAGAGATTTGCTTATCAGTGCTAAAGAGCAGCTGTGTTTAAAGACGTCAAACGTCAAATGTTACATTTTGAAAAAACATTTCTGAAGAAAATAAGCTAGAGTGAGGTGAGTGAGACATGGGGTCTTCTCTGATTGACAGACCAAAAAACAAAAGTGACATTTTTAGGCATGTAGGCTGTGTCCATCTGGTTGCATTTCACATAATAATAATAATAATAATAATAATAATAATAATAATAACAACAAACAAACCACCCCTTATGCTCTAATACTTTATGATAGGGCTGATTTCAAAGGAAAGGATTAAATAAAACCTATCCAGCTGAGAAAACAACACGTGTCAAAAAGGGAAAACATTGTTTGATCTGTACACCGTCTCAGATTCCCCACACAGATTCCTTTGATTATGAAATCCGCACTACTCTCTACTCTGAATTCACTCGACTGGAGAACCTACGCTGTTGTAACAGCGTCCCGGCTATAGATGGCAGTACGGAGACGCCATTTTGTGCTCCTCCCTGTTGGCTTTTTAGTAAAACTGCAACACTCTCAGCAATGTGACGCTCTGTTTTCCCTCAGGATAATGGCATTGAGGACTCTAGCTATCCTTTTTTCCCCAGTTTTTCTCCCCTTCTTTCAGTCTTTTCAATGGCGTTGGTGCTTGTTTGGTTAATGTTTAAACACCAGTATCAGGTTTATCTCCTGAGGATGAGAGAACTAGGATATAGGCTAAACGGTAGTAGGTAATAGATCTGTCCATATTGAAAGAAATGCATGAATAAATAAATAAATGTCAAGAAAAATCATAAATAGGTGGTACATCTAATATTTCCTCATTCTGAAGAAATTGTTCAACCTATGTTAAGATGTTTTTAACAATTTTATCTTGTAAAACTGACTTTAAAACATACTTTTTTGCTGTTCAATTGCCATGATAATAATTTGCAGTGTAAAAATGACTGAACTATTTTAACGTGAAATATGACCCTCTTTGGAATTACAGCTAGAGAAGTTACAAAAGTAGCAAATACATTTACAATACCCAACACAGATCAGTTTTTTTTTTCTATAAATAAGTCTATAAACAAGTACAAACTTGATGTTGCAAGCAAGTATGGCTAAACAAAATGCTGTGTGGTGTACATTTTAGGTTATCTGCAAAGCCCTGGTAGTATCAACATCTTTAACTGAATTCTCTCTCTCTCTCTCTCTCTCTATCTATCTCTGTATATATATATATATATATATATATATATATATATATATATATATATATATTGAACGCACAGCTCCACATCTATGCAGTTGAGATTCTGAAGGGTTGTCAGCACATTTGCAAGCATATAGCTATGGTAGCTATGCTTACATATGACTCCCGATGCAAAAAAGAAAAAAATGAATGGGGTCTATGCATTTATTAAACCATGTTCACTCACTCACATACTCACTCACTCCTAGTAATTGGACCTCAAGTGGTGCTATTTCTCACTTATTCATGTATAGACTGTTCCAAAAGGGTGCTATTATGCTTCACATCAATGACACTTTGTGATTTTTATTTGTTAACTCATTCATTTAATTTAACTTGGTTTAATCACTTACCAAGGTTATTTTCCACATGGTTAACCAAATTAAAAGACTCTTTTATTGGCATAGGGTAGAGAGAGAGAGAGTGTGTGTGTGTGTGTGTGTGTGTGTGTGTGTGTGTGTGTGTGCGCATATGCAGAGAAAAGAGGCTTGAATACCTCAGCCCCAGTCATCATGTTCATCAAACATTCATGAAGCAAACAAATTAAAAGACAATTGCTTGTCCCTGACGCAATTCAGACACAACCAAAAGGATTCTGTACACCCAAGAGTCCTTCACACATTAAATTTAATGGTTTTACAACATTGCTCTGGGGTTCAAGTTAATTTTGAATAAGAATATTAAGATAAGAAAATTTCTGTGACACTTTAAAACTGTGTAAAATATATCAAAGTATATATACATATATATATATATATATATATATATATATATATATATATATATATGAAAAAGTGAAAATGCATGAAAAGGTTTGGGCAATAATTATGATTTTTATGATTTTCCTTTATAAATCATTGGTTGTTCGGATCAGCAATTGCAGTTAAATATATCATATAGCAGACGCACACAGTGATATTTGAGAAGTGAAATTAAGTTTATAGGATTAACAGAAAGCCCTTAAACAGTTTGATCTTAATACCCAAGAGTAGCTGACCAACAAATATCAAACCTACAACAAAAGCATTCAAGGTCATAAAGAAACTCAGGGTAACTTCTAAGATAATAATAATTCATTCATTCATTCATTGTCTATAACCGCTTACCCAGTTCAGGGTCGTGGTGGGTCCAGAGCCTACCTGGAATCACTGGGCACAAGGCAGAAACACACCCTGGAGGAGGCACCAGTCCTTTGCAGCATGATACACACTCACACATTCACTCACACACTCGGCACACTTTTGATAGGAGATAGGTGTATCAATGTGTGTTTTTGGACCACGGGAGGAAACCCACGAAAACACAGGGAGAACACATCAAACTTCTCACATACAGTTACCCAGAGCAGAGCTTGAACCCACAACCCCACCCTAGAATAATGAATTAATATTTAATAACAAAAAAAGGAGAAAAGCAAGCTCATATTCTCAAGGCATGGGCAGAGTGTATTGGATACACAATGCTAACAATGGTATGCAAAAGTCTGGGCATGCTAGGAAACATTTGCTCATCCAATATTTCTAAAACAAACTACTCTTCTTGAGTGTTGTTCCCTGTGGAATGTAGATTATTGTCCACAAAGATGTCCTATGGCCAAATCATTGTTCAGAATCTCTGATAAATATAGACAACTAAGTGGCAGTATAATGACTCTTTTATAATGTGAGGGGAAGAAAATCAATGAAGGAAATGGGAAATGGGGGGGGGGGGGACTAGGGTTAATTGATTCATTGCCTATAATCACTTCAGTTCAGGGTTGCGGTATGTCCAGAACCTACTGAGAATACCACACTCTAGTCAGGGTGCCATCACATTCTCTTTCTCTCACACACACATAATATTATTTATACAAAATTAATAGAGTTAAATTCATTAATTCATTTTCTGTAACTGCTCTATCCTGTCCAAGATCATGGTGGTTCCGGAGCCTGCAAGGAATCACTTGGCACATGGCAGGAATGCACCCCAGACTGAAAACCATTGCAGGGTATCACATACTCACCTATTCACTCACACACCCCTGCCCTATAAATTCTATAACATAATTAATGTTAAGCTGTGTTTGCAAGATAACAATTAGCTATTTTCTGCATATAGTTAAGCCTTGGTGTTCAACCCTTTGCTGCATGTATTTATTATGTATATGAGATTAAATAAATGTGCTTCATATATTTCTCCTAATCACAGTTTTACCTAAGGTTCTTGGAACTCAGCATCAACACACCGGCTTTTGAGAAGCATGTGTTAGCTGTAATTAAGCGCACAGACATCATGCGCCTTAGGGCTGAAGCGCAGAGTTCTAATTGCCTTTGATTTGGCAGAGGAGCAGCAGAGGCTTTGGGCATTCCCTGCTGACACCAGCACAGACGATGGATGAAGAAGAATGGGGGAGAGTGCTGAAGATTACGTCTGAAACGACGGACAACACGCTGCGACCCTCTCCCCACCCACTCCACAGTGTGCTTTATCACACCAAAAAACCCTCATGGAGGTCCAACAGAGGGAAAATGGATGCCTCAAGAGGGAAATGATAGGGTTTGGCTGGGTGTCAGTGAAATAGATCTAATTAAGTTTTAATTCTGCTTACATATTTGAGCTGGTTTAGCTCTTTCTTTCTCTTCCCCATGCTTCCTGTTCTGGAACATTGTGAAACCATTCTAAGGGATAGTTTCTCAGACACAGATTAGGCCTAAGCCTTGATTTAAAAGGATTTTCAGCAGTGAACCTTCATTGTTGTTGAAGTTTAGTCCGATGCTAGGCTTGATTTTGTACTAAGTACAGAGTATCAGTGGCAGAGCATGTTTAGAAATCTATGAAAAAATGGGCTAAACTTGCAGGAACGCCAACTGGTATTAGCTATTAGTACTGGTAATACACTGCAACATCTATCCTAATTAACATTGTGCATTTTATGAGTTAGCCGCTAAGCTGAGGCTGACTTCATCTGCTTATGACAGCAGAAACCCTGTCTGTTATACTAGAAAATGATTGAGATACTGGATGAAAATCCTGTGCTTTCAGTTGTCAGCTTGTCATTTATATAGATGATCACAAATACAGTATGTTAACTAGCTAGTGTTCATTAGTACAGTGTATTTACTGTGTGGGCCACTTCAAGCTCAGCTTGTTTCTCTCTCTCTCTCTCTCTCTCTCTCTCTCTCTCTCTCTCTCTCTCTCTCAACGTATAATAGTACAGAAATTAAATGATAGATTTGCATACAGGAGGGTCAGACAAAATTAAATTAAAGGACACAACACCAGCTGCTATTCCAGTCTCAAACAAACTGTCCATCTTTAAGGGTACATATACGATTGAGGATAATTACATTTTATTCTGGTTTGTTCAGAAGCTCCATGTTTCCTCAGCATTGGCTAGCACTCCAGTCTGTTTGTGCACTCAAAACTGCTCTAATGTGTTTACAAAGCCCCAGTGTCTATAAATGAGTAAAAGCCAAACTGTCTCTTTGTAGTATCTCTATCGCTGTATCTCTCTCTCTCTCTCTCTCTCTCTCTCTCTCTCTCTCTCTCTCTCTCTCTCTCTCTGAACATTGAAAAGCATGAACCGAGATGAGGATACTGCTCTATTCCTGCTCCATAGGTGGTTAATATTGACTTATTAATGCTGTTTTTGATTACTTAAGGTGGAAATATCTCCAAATTCTGTAATTGCAAGTGCTACAAAACTAAAGAACTGGAATTACAAATGAGTTTCTGTGATAATTCAAAAATAGCATTCAAATTAATCTTCAGCCATGTACAAACAACAGTTTTGATTCCCCTCAAACATATCATTCCACCTTAAATGACAAGGCACCTCTGAATGTAAAACACCAGTGAGGAATGCATTTGTGTGTAAATCTTTATTCACTGTTTGAATTACTATGAGTCAAAAACTCATTTGCAGTTAAAGTTGTTATGTTTTGTAGCGTTTTTGGTCTGTGTTTACATTCAGTTAGCAGTCTTCTGAATTTTGAGTGGGTTCATACTTGAAGAATCTGAAAATGCAAAAAATAAGTAAATATTACCCACCTTTGTAGCATAAATAAAGCAATATACTCATCTCTTTTTTGTGATTTTCAACATTTGGCTTGTTGTCATCTTTCTTCTGTGAGCAGAGAGAGAGGAAGCCTAGTGTATCTAAATGAGCCACTTGTTTATATATTATTTACTCTTTTACTGACATTGGCGCTTCATAAATATTTTAGACGTTTTCAAGCATGCAAACAGACTGGAGAGCAGCAAATGGTAAGTAAACCTCTTCTGAAGTTTACAAACAAGTAATTTTTGATTACACTCATGAACGCCACCTTTAATAGTCTAACTTCAAAAATACAATCACTTCCCGTATCAGTTCAATACAGGTCTTTTCAGTGTCAAAATACCAGAAATTCTGTATTGTATGAGACAGCTAATTTAAAGGCTAAACACATTTAGGGGGGCTATAGCACTTCTAAAACTTGGTTACCACTGAGCATTAGTGTACAGATAAGATGGACAGGCCTTTTCCATTGTGCCTATCATCTCTGTAGAAAAGCATGAAATGAAATGGGATACTCTGGAGCAGCTGCACATGAGCCCATGTCAAAGACATGTATTGACTTAAAGGGAATAAACCCCAGCATTGGGTTATGAAGCAGTGGAACAGTATTTTCTAGTGTAATGGCGCTCCATGTAATGAATTGGATGGCTTATGTGATAACTAATCATAACTAATCATCCAACTAGATTATATGATCTCATTAATGTTCTTTTGGCTGAGTGCACTCTGGAAAAGCTTTGTCATTCAGAAAAAAAAAAAATCATGATGAGCAGGTGTCAACAGACTTATTGCCATACAGGCCAGAAGCATCCTGGACGTTTCATTACCATAGTTTATACAGACAGACTTGCAGATTGCCTTCTTTTCAAAATACACATCTCTTAACCGCCTCTGCACACCTCATTAGTATACATTAAATCTCTAACTGTGCCCCTGCTTACTCCCAGTGCTCCTTCAGGTGTGTTTAGATGCTCAGTATTGGTGTGGAGTTCCTAAGCCTACATGAAAAAAAAATGCATAAAAAGAATCAGATGTGGTTAGTAGTTAATTTAAAGCATAATGCATTTGGGAAGTCTGATAATAGGAGAAACACTCAATCTACATTAATCATCAATCATCAGATTTATATATAAATATGTTAATTATGCATATACAGTTACCAATAATCCCACTGAGAAAGTTGTGGGGCAGGTTAAAATTAAAATGTCAAAAATAATACTGTAATTTAAATATTAAATGCAACAATATAGTTTTTCTTTCTTTCTTTTTTATTGATTTAGACTTTACATTATACTCTGCAGTCTTCAGGTAATTAAACTACAGGATGGAGCCCTGGTGCCTGGAGAACCCCTGATTTTAAATCTGCTGACTCAGATTATGCTATGAAAATGTTATATGAAAGTATTAGCCTCTCTTAATAGGGGTGCATTTGCTTTTTACAATTACAATTACAGTATCACAATCAGTGCTTTAAAAATGCAGTGCTGGCTTGAATGTAGACATCCGTAAGCATTTCCAGGTGTCTGACGGGACAGTCAATATCTCCAATACATTTATGTCCCCTGATGTAAACCGGTGGTTAAACAGGCTGCACTGTAGCAGTGAAAATTAGATTGAATCTGGCTGATTGTTGATCTTGTGGTCTGTGGTTAGGGCAAGAAGCCAAACACAAGCACAGAAACTGGAAAATGACATTTTATCCTTAAGCTTAACAATCACATTCTTTCTGGCTGCTAGGTTTCCACTCCATCCTGAACCAGACCTTGCATGCAGTCCTCATTTAAGGCCTCCTGAAGTCTATGATGAACACAATGCCTAGCATCATTCACATACAAGCCAAAACAAGATTCATCAGACCTTATAAGACGTTTCCAGTTATTTTGTATCTTTTCGTCCACTGGAACCGAGTGATTTTGTGAACAGATATGTGCAAAGGCCTCTAGCATGCCACTTTGCTCCATATGTTCATTGTATACGTTTCTCCGCAGTGTTCTTTCAGAGATTGTTTGTGAAAGACCTGTGTTGACTTGTAGAAGAAATCTAGAAGCCAGCAATTTTCATCCACAAGCTCAACATCCACATTCAACAATGTTTCCTTATCCATCAGTTTAATATTTCAGCCATAATTCTGATAAGAATTACCTGTAAACTGCGATTTTTACAATTGCTGGTTGACCAATAAAACCATGCACATCCATACACATGCAAATTCAGCTACTCCTTTCACACTACGACCCATTGCACCCAAATCACTCCTTTTTGCAAGTCATTAACATCTGGTTTGCAACCCATTTTCTACACATTGGATGAGACCTTCACTGCACTGCACCACTTCTTCTCAATCTATGAATTCTGTAGAACACACCGCAGGTATTTATAGCCTCACTCTAAAAAGAACCAACTTAATTGAATTGCTTCAATTGGTAACAAATAGTTCAATTAAGTTTATCCAACTTAATTTCTTAAGTTTTTGAAGGTTGAACTTAAAAAATTAAGTTGGATAAACTTAATTGAATTACTTGTTACCAATTGAAGCAACTCAATTAAGTTGGATCAACTGTTCTCTTTTTAGAGTGCTGATCATTAACGTTTTATACTCTGAGTTTATAAATGTTCTCTGACCACCAGAGAGCAGATATGATTTGGGTGGTGGATTATTCTCAGTGCTGCAATGACACTGACATGGGTGTGTTATTGTGTGTTATGCTGTTATGAGTGAATCAGACACAGCAGTGCCTCTGGAGTTTTTGAAGTCTTCAGAGTCACTGCTGGACTGAGCATAGTCCACCAACCCAAAATACCCAGCTAACAGTGTTCTGTGTCCACTGATAAAGGACTAAAAAACTGCAGCACAGATGAGCTGCTGTCTCTGACATTATATCTACATGGTGGACTAATGAGGTAGGTGCATATGAGTAGACACAGTGTTTACAAACTGTAATGTGTCTGATCCACTCCTACAAGCACACCACATCATCATTAAGTCTGTGTTACTGCAGCACTGAGAATGATGCACCACGCAACTTACACCTGCTCTGCTATAAGGAAAACCATTGAGCAAAGCGGTTGTTCAGTAGCATTACTACTGCTTTGGAATGCAAAACAAGTGAGATGATTTTGATTTTCACTTAAAAGTTGGTTCACTTGAAGTTCACTTAAAAGTATAGGCTATGCAAATATGATGAATGTGTATCAATGAGTACATTTACTTAGGTACTTAGGTGGGCAGCAAATTGACACAAAAGGAGAACACTGACACTGTCACAAAGCTCCAGGGGTCAGGGGTTGTGGGGCCAAACCCTGCATCTGTGTCTGTGCATGTTTCTTCCAGGTGCTCTGGCTTCCTCCCAGAGTCAAAAAATACATAATAGGTGGATTTTCTATATATAACATGCCCATAGGTTTGAGTGTAATGTCCTATAATGGACTGGGTGTGTTATAGCCTTGCATTTATGCATTTAATGTTAATAAGCAGTTGCGCAAAATTATATATGGTATGCTTGTGGTGATTTTTCAGTGAATGCCCAGGCATATGTCCAAGAACAGACTCCAGGTATGGGTCAGCATATTCCATTCACTACTTCAATCATCAAAACTGTACTTTTAATAATAACATTTCAGAAGAACATTAAGTTAAAGAGTACATGTTTGGATCTGCCTATAATAAATTTGCAGAGACCAATTATACAACCTCAAACAAAACTTAGCCATGCTACTAGTCACTTAATCAGAAAAATAATGTGTATGTTCCCTAGCCTTTTCACATAATACATTAGGGCTTTAAAAGTTAGTGTGGCAACACTGAACCACAAACTAGTGACACTTACTACATTGCCACAGAGATGAGCTCATTAGGAAAGTGAGACATTTTACAGGTTTTGGAACAAATTCCAGGAAGTGCACTAGAGCTTACATGTTTTGTCTCCTGCTTTAACACATCTGATCAGCCTCTCATAAATCATTTTCAGGCCTTACCTGATTTGAATTAGGTGAGTTCAAGAGCATAGGAATACTAAATCTAACAACCCTGCTTCAGAACATGGAAACATTAATGGACATTAAAGGCGAGTATCAGGAGTAAAAAGCATGCTTAATCCAATAAGAATAAGGAGGATAATATTATGAACATAATGAATTTTAATTAATTCCATTTATGCTACTATGCAAAAAACCTTCACTTTCAATTATTTAATTTCCACTGAAGTGAAAGCTATTTAATTCTCAGCATGATGAAAAGCATGAAGACATTATTTTTTTTAACTTAAGTCTAAACAAATACAATATAATTTTTTAAGGTTTGAATATTGCAGCTTTTCCCCTTTTTTCAGCAGGTGAAGAAAATCTTTAGTATTTTTTTTTCCTCATGCTTAATATCAACTCCACAGTTCAGTTATAGATGCTTGTTGATGACCCACTGTTGGCACAGGTCTGTGCACAAACACAGCTTGTATAATCGCCATTAAAATAAATAAATAAATTAGAATGTTCCAACACCTGTTTTAAAGCCTCCACAGAAAAGTAGAATAATGAATTTGGCCATATTATACATCATCGCTGTCCAATAAATATGTATCTCCATTTTTGTCAATCTTTAGTTGTAGGAAAACACAGCTGTCCTTCACAGCATGTGAAAATGTCATGGTGAATGGAGCAATTGTAATGCTTCAAAATTTCTTGGAGTAAAATCTTAGTACATTTAAGATTATTTTCCCTTCTCCTATAAAGTTACTATTTGTGGACATTTATTTTATTGGACGGTGACGATATGTTGTTGTAGGCCATATATTTTGCTATAACAATTTTCAGTTGCTGTTTATAGATAATTATATATCTTTTTCATGTGGCATGGTATTAAAAATGAAAAAAATGTATTTATCTCTGCATTCCTTATAGGCGGCATGGTGGCACAGCAGTCTAGCGGTCACACAGCTCCAGGGACTTGGAGGTTATGGATTCGAGTCCCGCTCTGGGTGACTGTCTGTGAGGAGTCTGGTGTGTTCTCCCCATGTCCGCGTGGGTTTCCTCCGGGTGCCCCGGTTTCCTCCCACAGTCCAAAAACACATGTCGGTAAGTGGATTGGCAACTCAAAAGTGTCGTCAGGTGCGACTGTGTGAGTGAATGTGTGAGATTGTGTCCAAATTTGAAGGATTGGCTCCCTCTCCAGGGTGTATTTCTGCCTTGCGCTACCCTGAACTGGATAAGCAGTTACAAACAATGAATGATGAATGCATTCCTTATGAGTTTCTTCAAGGATCAAATGTGGTGAAAAAGCACATTCATCAATGTGTTCTGTTCTTGAGAGTAATATTATACCCAAAGCCATATGTGAGTTGTGGTTTAGACAATGTAAAGATGGTGATTTTGTTGGTGTTTTTTTTTTTTGTTTGCTTTGTTTTGTTTTTAATAAAATGTTAATTTTGAATTTCAGTTATATGTTACATACAAAAGCTTTAAAACTTATTTGTAAACCTAATTTAATTGTTACTAATAAATTTTTTAGTAATTGTATTTGGAATATTTTTTTAAAATTATTATTATAAGGGTTATTACTTCCCCCAAAACGTCCAGTAGTTCTGCAGAAATTATGTGGCATTAGTATTTTCTAATTTAAAACAGTAAAACGGCATGAAATTAGTACTTTAAAATAGAAACTTAATCCTTTCCCTGTTATTTCTCAGTGCATCTGCATCTCTCATGAGGTAATAACACCAGCTTTTCAGAATAATGAGGGTAATTGGTGTAGTGGGTATAGCTGCTGCCTGCTATCATTTCAGCTATGTACCAATCAGTTTGAAGTGATGTTATTTGCTGATGTGAGATGCAGTAAATCTGTCTGAACCTCACATTTTAGACCATTTAAAGATATACAAAGTAGAAACAAGTGAATGAGAATTTTACAGCAAAACTTCAGTCTTGTAACAAAACTTGTTACAGGTACAATTACTGAATAATTACTCATTAATAACAAGGAAATTGACAATTTATGGGTGGATAAAAACATATTGCCATAATATTTTTATCCACTTATTACTGCTCTGTAAAGTTCTACCCAGTTTTCTATACGGGGAAATAAAATAATGACCTACTGTAGTGTAACCTTTCACTAGAGTTTTCTCACTTTTGTCTCCCTGATCCTGTTTTACACTTTTCCCCCATTCCCACCACTCTGAAAGCTCTCTCTCTATGGGTTAATTAAATCATGTGCTGCCACGTGTTTTTTGGCACATGACTCGCGCTGCCCTGCGGGCACACTCCTTCAGTCAGAGAGCAGCGGGACGTTCAGCCATATTTATAAATATACTCTTCAAAGAAAAAGCTCCAGGTACATCCGTGTTCTTTGGTTTCAGGTGAAAAATCTTTTATACACACTCTAGACAAATGCATGAAGAAATAGTTCTAAAAAAAGATCTTACGGGCTTTCTTTAAAAGCTAAACAATTCCATGCATACCCTACTCAAGAGTGCAATAATACAGCGTTAGGGCTTGGGTATATTTGTGGTTTTACACTGTTCAAATATCCACTCTTATTCATATCATAAGTATGGACACTGTAAATGTACCTTTACAGGTACAAATCCAAATGTGTGCCTTAAAGGCAGAATACCTTCACCTTTACAAAAGGAAAACTATATATTTGTAAGTTGTCAAAAGAGAGCTGTTAAAAATCTATAATATATTTCAAAAATATTCCCTAATTAAAGATCTTGAAGACATAACTTTAAAAGTACCACCAAAATAACAGTGAAAGGGACCATCAAAGGGTGAACAGAGACTGTTCAGAGTTAGATCAGTATGAGGCAATATTCATTCATTCATTCATTCACACACCCTAGAGGGGGCGCCAGTCCTTCACAGGGCAACACACATTCACACATTCACTCACACACTCACATTTATGGACACTTTTGAGTCACCAGTCCACCTACCAATGTGTGTTTTTGGACTGTGGGAGAAAACCAGAGCACCTGGAAAAAACCCATGCAGACACAGGGAGAACACACCAAACTCCTCACAGACAGTTACCCTGAGCAACACTCAAGTTCATGGAGCTGTGAGACTATGACACTCCCTGCTGCGCCACCGTGCCGCCCATAAGGCAATATGATGGGGTGGGGTGTCTCAATTCTTGTTGGGAAAGAGGGGTAGGGCCAAGTTGGAGGGCTATATGCCCCTTGAAATTGAGATTTATCAGGAGCACACTTCAAACATTTACATTTACATTTACATTTATGCATTTGGCAGATGCTTTTATCCAAAGCGACTTACAAAAGAGGAGCTAACATTCAAACTACAGCACAAATTATACAAAATACCTTACATTATTACATACAAGTGCAATATGCCAGGAAGTAATAAGTGCATTGAAGAAAGACTTTCAGTGCAAACGATACTCTCGGAAGAGTTGGGTTTTCAAGGATTTCTTGAATGCGGAGAGGGTTTCTGTTGCTCTGATAGTGCTTGGAAGCTCGTTTCACCAGCATGGTACCAGAGATGAGAATAGCCTCGACTGACCTGTACGGGGGGTTGGGCGTGTTAGTTGGCGCTCCTTTGAGGAACGGACAGGTTGGGCGCTAACGTATGGTTTTAAGAGTCTATTGAGGTAGATGGGAGCAGAACCAGTGAATACTCTGAAGGCCATCATTAGTGATTTAAATTTGATGCGAGCAGCTAATGGTAATGCAGCTCAATTAATAGGGGCGTGACATGTGCTCTTTTTGGTTGGTTGAAAACCAGGCATGCTGCAGCATTCTGGATCATCTGTAGCGGTCTCACAGCACAGGCCGGAAGACCTGTCAGGAGGGCGTTGCAATAGTCAAGACGGGAGATTACTAACGTCTGAACAAGGAGCTGTGTTGCATGTTGGGTTAGATATGGCCTAATCTTCCTTATGTTGAATAGGGAGAAGTGGCATGCAATTGCAATTTGCAATTTCCCCCTGGGATCAATAAAGTATTTCAGAGCTGTGTGTCATCAGCATAGCAGTGATAGGAGAAGCCGTGCGAATGTATGATTGGGCCTAGAGAGATGGTGTACAAGGCAAAGAGGAGGGGACCCAGCACTGAGCCTTGGGGCACACCTGTGGTGAAGTGGTGTTGCGCTGACGTTTGTCCAAGCCATGACACATTGAAGGATCGTCCAGTGAGATAAGACACAAACCAGGAGAGTGCATTGTTCTTGAAGCCCATGTCAGTGAGTTTGTTTAGTAAGATGTGGTGGTTGACCGTATCAAATGTTGCTGATAGGTCAAGCAGGATGAGAACTAGGGACTGACCTGTTGCTTTGGCATCTTTAAGCGCTTCCATTACTGACAGAAGTGAGGTTTCCATCGAGTGGCCGTTCTTGAAGCCGGATTGGTTTGAGTCATAAAGGTTATGTTTGGAGAGGAATTTTGTTGCCTGCTTAAAGACAGCTCATTCAATGATTTTAGACAGAAAGGGGAGGAGAGAGACTCGTCGGTAGTTCTCTACTATAGAAGGAGCAAGAGAAGGTTTTTTGAGTAGAGGTCTTACTTGAGCTTGCTTGAAGGTGTTTGGAAATGTTCCAGAGGTAAATGAAGAATTGATTACATGAGTGGCTGTGGACACAATGGACGGAGCTATGGTTTGCAGTAGGGTGGTAGGAATGGGATCCAGTGGACAAGATGTAGGACGGCCACCTCTAAGATGATTTGATACCTCGTCTTCTGTGAGAGGAGTGAAAGAAGGGAAGGAAGCAGTAGGTTTAGGAGGATTCGAAGGGAGAGCTGGAGGCTGTGTAGAAGGGTCAGAAAAACGGCTGCTGATTGCAGCAACTTTGCTGGTGAAGAAGTCAGCAAATGCGTTAGCATTGAGGTTGGTTGCAGGGGGTGGAGGTGGAGGGTTGGATGCATTGGGATATGGGTGCATTGGGAATCACAAGCAATGTGGTGGTGCCTGCAAGCAACCACAATTATTAGTATATTTTCCATTAAAAACTATGCTAACAATTATGATATCTTAGTTTAATGTGGTTTCAGTCTTTTTCTTCATAACAAGCATTAAACATGTCTTAGAGTTTCCAGATCCTCATTAAATACTAAAGCAATTACAGTCACTATTACAGCACTTAAGGTGGAACTGGATGTTTTGAACAAAAAGCCACTGAATTCAGCATCATAGGGCACATTTTTAAAAGCATAATGCCCTTAATTTATCTGCATTAATTCAGAAAAACTTCTCTGATATCAGTATAGACCAACAGCAGAGAACCACTGAAGAGTTACATTTTTTTATATTTATTTATTTATTTTTTTTTTGTTTTCAAATGATTTGACTTTTGGCTCTTGAAGTTTCGTCCCATTTCATAAGGGGAGATTTTAAGCACTACAACTTGTAACTCAGTCCCATGGGCCAATATAATGTTTGAAAACCAGGGGGAGGAGTAAAATTAAGGATTAATTTGCTTCAGATTTTTATTTGTGAAATTGATTTGTTAGTAAATTAAGTTCACACAACCACTTATATTAGGTACATAGTCTCAAAGGAAGCGCACTGTACAGGTAAATTTAGCTTTTAAGTTACATCAGCGTACCCTGAATACTTGTTTGTTTTCCCCTCATATGGAAGGTGCATATTTGTACTTTTGCATTAACACCTTTTTTTTAAATCAAGAAAATCAAATAAATGATTGGAGTCAAGAGAGAGCAACTGGGTTTCAATGTATTTTAAATAAATGAAAAAAAAAAAACCTGTGAGTATCAAAGAAAAGAAATTTGCAACAGCTAAGTACCTTTTTAGACATTTTTGATACTTTAATTTTCCCCATAAAAAAAAACAGTATCTTATAAAAAAGAGCGTGATGTTTGGCTACAAGTCTGTGTAAGATATATGAGATATTGTGCCTATACTTTAGTGTAATCACAGCCTAACTTGTTCATTTTACAGATGCTGATATCAGGTGGATGGTTAATAGCTTTTTAAACAGTTGTGTTGGTGTTGAATACTGTCCAGTTTTTCCAGTTTTTCCTTTTGAACTTTGAATCATTTGGAATCTTACACATTGTTGACTGCTTGTTATTGTACTATATATGGACATTATGATTCATTTTATAGCTCAAAGACAGACTCTGTTGTCATCCTACCATTGCTGCACCGCTCAAAAAAAAATAAAAAAATAAAAAATAAATCATAAATACACAAAACTAAATATGTGCTCCAAAACTCTCTCTCTCTCTCTCTCTCTCTCTCTCTCTCTCTCTCTCTCTCTCTCTCTCTATATATATATATATATATATATATATATATATATATATATATATATATATATATATATATATATATATATACATCATTGTGCTTCATTGCATACATCATTGTGAACATTGCATACTGCAGCAGACTGCATAACTAATACACTGTGCAACATATAAGCACATCTCATCTGGGAGAAAACAGCCAGGGCTAATGTATGGAGGCACACAGAGGAAATAGAAAAGCAACTACAGGCTTGGCCCATCAGCAGTCACTCAGTCTAAAAGCCAAAAGATCCATGCATTTTTATTCATTCTGACAATGTGTGTCGTCTCATTGTTGATATCACAGAAATTTGAATTATGCAAATGAGCCTCTAACCATTCAATGAGTGTTTTAATGTCAAGCTTCTTTTGATCCACCATCATCCTGCTAAAGTCCACACATAATCACCACTGCCCCACGCACCATACTCATACTGCATACACTGGACTTATTTACACCTAGTGTTCACACATTTTGCACATGTACATTATGGATGAATGCATATATATAATCAATGTTCATTCCATGTATATCGCTGTTTATAAATTATAGTCCATTTGTTGTTCTATATACTTTACTATCCCCTATTTACTATTTCACCTGGTTCTACACTGATCATGACCAGCAAAAACAGGTATGATTTAGGTGGTGGATCATTCTCACTGCTACAGTGACACTGATGTGGTTGGGATGTGTTAGTGTGTGTTGCTGGTACAAGTTGATCAGACACAGAGGTGCTGTTGGAGTTTTTAAAGCTATCAGTGTAACTGCTGGACTGAAAATAGTTCCAGCACAACGCACATTATCACACCACCAACACATCAGTGTCACTGCAGTAGTGATTCACCACCCAAATCATACCTGCTGTGTGGTGCTCTTATGGGGGTCTCGACCATTCAAAAGCAGGTGAAATGCATCTATTATCCCTTGTTTGACAGTTAGGTTAAGGAAGGTGAGCTCATTATCACAATCAGATGTTTTCCAGGCAACCCATAGCACTTACATATTTAGTGTTTCTCTCTAACACATCCAGTTCAACTTGGAGCTAATTATCAAGCCCTTTTTGACATCAATTAGAAGAGTTCAAGAAAAGTGAAGACCACACTGCAATGCTGTCAGCCTCCAGGTACAACATTTAGAAATCTGCTTGAGAATATGATGAACTTATTGGCCAAAGTTGAGCACCAGGGGTACAAGAGCACTAAAGTTGAGTTGGAGATAATTAACTGAATATTCATTTATGTCATCGTATGTACTGTAGCTGTCCAAAGAAAAATAAGAATCTCCAAAATCTTCTGGGGAACTCTAAAACCTGCTTTAATTCTAATGTCAGATACTTTAAACGGATTTAATTAAAAATAATTTCAATTCGTTCATTCCTTATAAAAGTTTCACACAGTGAAAACACTATAACAAAAGCTATGATGAAAAATATTCATTGACAACCTCTTTTTCCTCAGCAAATAAAAATGATCATTTGAAGATGGGAACAGTGACAAAACTAAATTTAAATTTAATGTGAAAGACCTCATCATAATGAGAAATACCTCATCAGATTCCAGATTTCAAAAAAGAGTACAAGCAGGAAAATGCTCTGTCTGCTTGCAGTTGTCAGAGAGATGACACTCAGAGTAAAGTTTCTTTGGGAGTCGGCAACTCTTCACTATCTAAGATTTTCAACTCCCAAAGAATCGTTTCATCAAGCACCTAGGTGTCACTGGTATCAATTGTTAGGCACGACTCTACAGCACAATTTGAACTTAAAATGTAAATTTTAAATAAACGGCAACTGTATTTGAACAGAAAGGTGGCCAAATACCATTCAGAAATTTGAACGTTAACATGTTTTTAAATGTTACATAATTCTAAATGAGTATTTATTAAAGTTAGTAATAAATAATTAATCTAAAGTACTAAAATGTTTAAAACTCTATGACTAATATTATATACTAAAACTAACAATTAAATTACTAAAATGAGACTAAAACTAACACATATTGTAATCACAAAATAAATCTAAATCAAAACCAGCTGCCAAACTTAACACTGACACAAAATAGCACTTGATTACTTAGATTAAATACAGTTATTAAACTGGAAAGCAACAATATGTTGTTTTATATGTGATGACAACCTTGATAGTGATGACTACGTAAACCAGAACCCTAGGGCTTTATAATTAGCTGATTAATAAAATAAATTAGACCACAAAATAATTATAAATATAATGTTTAGTGCATAATAAATAGCTAAAAACATAATGTAGTGTTTCCATTTTTTCTAAGAAATCTCTGTTAAAAGTTTCTGTTTAGTAAAGTCACCTGTCGTAAAGTCAGTGTATGTTTGGGACATGGCTAAAAAAATAAAATAAAGAAACAGCCACATAAATGAGATTCTCCCTTTAACAGATACATGGCAGTGAAGAAACACACACACATGCAGACACACACACACACACACACACACACACACACACACACAAAGTACACACATTTAGATAGTTAGATAGAATTTGGGAGCAAAAAAAAAAAAAACATCAGGAAGAGCAAAACTCATTTGCCCTATTTAGATCATCTGAAATTGTCTATCATACAGAGACAATTGGGGGGGCTAGGTGGGGCTAAAACCCACTGGTACTGTTCTATGCCCCAAAAATAATTAAAATGACAGAATTATCTCTAGATCTTATGATTTATACAGACTAAAATAAAACTATGACAAACTATGTGCAAAGTGTAAGTTCCCCGGTTTGGTTTGAATTTACCATTACACCTTAACTGTTACACCAGTTTTATACTGTACTCTTATTAGGATGTTCCAGCATGAGCACACTGGCATGAAGTTAAATTTAGAAAGTCATTGAAAAATTTTCACCTGAAATTGTACAGCAGCTACAGGCAATTAAGGGAAGAATGGAAAATTGGAATCAGAAAGAAGTGAAAATGGCAAGTTCATTCATTCATTGTCTGTAACCGCTTATCACACACTCACTCACACCTATGGACACTTTTGAGTCGCTAATCCACCTACCAATGTGTTTTTGGACTGTGGGAGGAAACTGAAGCACCCGGAGGAAACCCACGTGGACACGGGGAGAAAACACCAAACTCCTCACGGACAGTCACCCGGAGTGGGACTTGAAGCCACAACCTCCAGCTGAGTGAGTGCAACACTACCTGCTGTGCCACCATGCTACCAAAATGGCAAGCGGTAATCTTCAAATTATTATAATTAAGATATTAGACTGTGCTAGTTTAATATACAACACTAAGCTGTCATGTAATTCCCCACAAAATAAACCATCCAGGAAGAGCCACTCATCATAAAACACATTTTCGAGTGCAGGGGTTCTTTAATTTAGCTAAACCTCTCCTCTCTGCAGGACTGCAACCCACCCAGAGTCGTTACTATCTGATGCATTATCAGCATTAAATCCACGTATATCAAGAAGGTTCAGGTCTGATCTGAGCCTTTATGCATGGATTAGGCCTATTTTTTTCATGAAAGTTCTTCAATAGCAGATTTATTTAGTACAGGCAATGGGCCCATGCAGTGAATGGGATTCTGCTGAATGGAACCTAATCCTATCTTTGTAAGAAGCACATGTGGGAGTCTATTGAGTCTGTGTAGCAGGTTTATGATCTAATAGATCTGCTGTGTGCACAGCTTTGGCTGGGTTTGTCCAAAACTCCTCAGTAGGCACTACACTGTGAATGAAATACTGGCATAGGACAGTCGCCTCTAGTTAAATAAGGTGTAATTGTCATCTGTGCAAAAAAAAAAAAAGGAAGAATGGCTATAATACATGATATTCATGCATGTACACCAGTCAGCCATAACATTATGACCACTTCAATTTTTTCTATATTCTCTGCCATTGTGTGTACAGCTGTTCTTCAATGGTCAGTACCACCCCAGAACATGTATTATTTGTATTATAACATCATGTATTATACATGTTGGAGTGAAACTGATGTTGTGCCAGTAGGAGTGCATATGTTCACAAAATCCCAAAGTGCTTGCTGTTTTATAAAAATCTCTGTTGCTGCTACTCTGGGCTCAGCACAGAACAGTAGAAACCACACTACTTAACTTTTGGAGGAGGGCAGGAAATCACCCTCCCTCCTTCCACCTCCCTTTAACAGTGCTATAAACATGAATGACACTAGGGAGCCTCAATGTCTTACCTAGTGTTTCTTTAAAGTTATCCTTTGTGGCACAGCTATAGTAAGCCAGTATGCATTTGTTCAACACATGATGCTATTATTATATATTTAATTTCACATTTGAACTAGGAGAGGTTGTGGCTAATATCATGACATATAACCTTATCATATACACCATGTTTATAGAACATTAATACATTGATGTAACTTTTATGCAAGATTACGCAAGACTGTGCGACCTAATAGGAGCTTCCCATTTAAGGCCACATGCTTGTGAACACATGCTCATTCAACATTTCTTCTGAAATGAAATGTATAAGGGTCAAGCGGTGTGTGTGTTGGGCTTTAATAGCATCTTTTCTCCTGGGAAAGCTTTAAACAAGATGTGATTGTCTTTAACCATGAGATAATTATTGCCGTCATGTTGGATGATGAGTTCTGGATCACACACCCCACTTTAACTCATCCCAGAGCTTTGGCTGTATTGTGCAGGCTAAAAGTGTATGTGTGAGGGGAGTGTACTATTTAGCAACACAGTTGTCACTGTACTAGACAAGCCTTACCAATCTATCTGAGGACCTTGGTAACTTCTATTCACTCAGTCTTTCTTTGTCTGTTTCTCTCTCTCTCTCTCTCTCTCTCTCTCTCTCTCTCTCTCTCTCTCTCTCTCTCAGTTGTTCTGCTGGCTGTTGTGGAAGGAAAGATCCAGCTTAGGTTGTAACCTTTGAAGAATTAGGAGTCTGTCTTTTACAGTTCAGTGGCCTCAGTAATGCTGCACTGATGCTGTTCCTCCCTGAGGGTGAACCCAATCAAAGCAATGACGGAAGTGAACCCTTCAGCTAGGATTTCTGCTCGTGTCCCTGCTGTGCTGTGTTTGTACGTGACACAGAATATGGTGGCTGCCTCTCTCTCTCTCTCACTCTATCTCTAGTTCTAAAGCAATCTACCAGAAGTCAACAATATATTGTTTAAGTATTAGACCATAAGTTTCAACCTTCACATAGAGTTATATATTGACAGTATATATTCTAATGTAGCCCCTATAGAACATGATGGCAACAAATTTATCCCATTCTTCTTCTCTATACCATCATTACACATACACTTTGTCCAAATGCTTCTATTCGGTTTTGAATTCAGCTTCTTTAGGGTGCACCAATTTGTGGACACAGATGCTCAAGTTCAATTTGTGCACACACCGCTATTATAATCTCCATAAATGAAGTATTAAATGAAATTGGATACTCCATAGCAGCTGAAGATAAGCCTGAGGTCGCCATGTTCCCTTCTAAGTGTCAGCAAGAGGAATATAAAATCTCCCAGCACTGGGCTATAGAGCAATGCAGTTGTGTTCTGTAGAGTGATGAAGCCCCATTCAATACCTTTGGGATGAGCTGCTAAAGGTGCCACACAATGGAAAACTATACTTACCTTGCCATAGCTGAACTGAGAGGTCATATCATGGAACTGACATACTGTGAACCTCAAACACTTTTCTCCTCCTTTGAATTTGTAATGAATTTATATAACTTCTGCTGCATTGGGTTGTTTTTAAACTTCAAGGTAACTATTGGTTCTTGACAATCGTTCCTCTAGATTTACTTTGCTTTGGCTGTGATTTTTCTTCTGTTTACAATGTGAGATGTGGTGCTTTTAAAGGAACACTATGTAGTAATTTTTATCTGAAAATCATAACTTTAAAAACAGTGTGATGTTTTACTGATCTGTAATAAGGAGAATAGAGACACTGTCATTCCTACTCCAGGCTCAGCATGGAAAAAACTGCATTATGAATCTTCTGGGGAAGGTAGGAAGCCACTCTCTCCCCTCAATTTCAGAACAGTGTGGTAAATGTGAATTATACTCTGCAATTCTAGTGGTAGCCAAAGAGCAAAAATACCACTTGCCTAGTGTCACTTTTCGTTGGTATTAAACGAGATGTGCCATTTTTTGAGGTGAGATTGAACAATGAGTTTTGTTTTTATATCAAGCCGAATATGGGGTTTTAAATTTGTGCCATACAGATTTAGTTATTTAGACGGATATAACATTAGGCTGATCATGTTGTTTGTAATTGCTATAGATTTGGTAATATTCTGGCCAAATATTGAACCCTTATAGGGTATTTCAATATTTGGCCAGAATATAACGAAATATATATATATAATATATATATATATATATATATATATATATATATTTCGTTATATTCTGGCCAAGAAGAAATTAAATATAAATAAATAAATAAAAAATCAATAAGAGATGATATTAAGATGTAGTTTGTTAGATTATATGATAAAAAAAATTGTATGTCTACGTTTGCTATCAAAAATAATACCCTTAAAAGCAACATAGCAGAGCAGCCAAATGCTTTGAAGTATGCACCCGTCCAATCAGAATGTAAGACTACTGACCACTCAGAAAACGTAATGCTCCAAATGAGGGAGATGAGGGGAGAGTGAGGCGCGCAAGACGCTGCCACAGCTTTGTTTTTGTGATGTGTACCAAGTGTGTCAACGCTGGTTGAGAAAGAGAAAGCAAGCTGCCCCATATCATCAACAAATTAAACTGGACATCCCCACTTTTACCTCTGTCACTGTTTGTAAATTCTTTGGTGCTAAAATTATATAGGCCTAACTGCAGTTTTATTTCTGGCCACGCCACTGTTCTCTAGGCCGTTGTAACTGCATTTCCATGATACGTTTTGTAACTATTGTATTTATTTTCATGTTAACAATGTTTGAATATTGTTATCTGCACCCCTGACGATGTCAGACAGCACAACAGAGGGCAGAGAGCAGAATGCAGGTTGAAAACCACAGACGGGAATTTTCTGCCAAAATAACATATCTTCTAGTCAGGCATCAGAAAACAATTTATATTATTTATGTTGGTGCGTTCTATGGGACCTTTACAGTGTTTGTACAAATACACATCGCATCATTCATGCAGCACCACTCTTCTAAAGCACCAAAGTTGCAACCTATATTTCCTTAGCCTTATATGGAGAATCTCCAGCCTGCTAAATATGAGTGAGTGTTTAAAATAACTACCCAGAAGTATATGTAAAAAAAGACAAAAATGACAAATATATTCTTAAAGAGAATGCTTTATAACAAAAGCCAATTCATAACAAAACCACAATGCTGCCAGTGCTCTGGCAAATGAGAACCACTGTAAGATATGGTTCCGTGGAGCAGCCTGTTCAAAATACAAAAGAAGGCAAAACCCTGCCCAAAAAATGAACCTTAATAACTTGCAATTTCCAAATCAATGAGTATAATCATACACAATCAAGTGCAATCTAATCAAGTACGGCACATTCTGAGCGGGTACGGGTTTCTGAGCGGGCTTACTGAAAGACTGCAACAATGCCCATGTATGCTGGCGTTGCATTATTCATGAGCTACCTGTCATTTCACAGCTTTAACTGGTGTACAATAGGAAGCAAAGTCACAGATGTGTGACCATATACACATTTGGTTTCACAACTCGGAATTAAGTCTCGCACAGACCAGGTCTCATTATATGTTAAAAAGGTGCCATGCTTTGAAATCTTTGCCAATTTTGTAGCTGACACTCAGTGTTCAGAGGGCAGCAGCCAGTCAGAGCTCTAGTTAGTGTTGCTAAGCCAATGCTATTTGTAGCCAAGACAGGAAATTAAGCAGTTGAAAGAAAACTGAGCAAACTGAGCCACAGAAAAACATTGACCAATGAACATTGGGACATTCTGGAGCAGTTCAATAAATGCCTTAAAGTGAGCTTCATGATTTTGATGAAAAAATACTTTTTATAAAATTCTGAGGATCTTTGCTCACCATTTGCTAGTTTTCCAGTCTGTTTGCATGCGCAAACCCAGTCTAATGTGTTTACAAAGTGACTGTAAATGGGTTAAATAACAAAGGTTTTCGGCCCTGTATGTTAGGACACTGTTTCCTGTGTATTTTTGTTTGGTTTCTCAGTCCAGCTGTGACACTGAGGTTTTTAAAAGCCCTGCTGTGTTTGATCATAGCAGTGCAACACACACTAACACACCACATCAGTTTCACTGTACCACTGAGAACTATCCACCACCCAAATCATACCTGCTCTGTTCTGGTCCTGACCTTTGAAGAATTGGGTGAAAAGGGAACAATACAATATGCTTGGAGGAGAGAAACCTCAACAAAACAAGCAAACAAACAAGAAAAAAAACTAGATCTTGTCTCACTACCTCTCAAATGGCTTAATTAACTACTTCAAAGAGTAGGGCCTTTTTTGCATGATTTACAAGAGAGCATTTCACTGTATCCACAAAGCTCTCAAATTTCACAAAAGGAAAACCTCTTCTGTGCACGATAATTAATACTCTTTCATTTTTGTTTTCCTGCAGTCGCAGACAGTTTGTATAGGCAGGAAACAAAGACAGTCACCACTGGTCAATTGACTTTGAGCTTTGCGTTCTATCAAGTTGTCAACAGAGTCAAAATACTGGCTTTAATCTCCCCATCTCCACTACAATCTACTGAGAAGCAACATTTGATTGGAAGAAGACTGCCAAACACAGTTAATTATATTGAACCTGCTAAGAAGGCCTCACTGCCCCCTTGAAATGATGCCGCCTCCATACCCTGCTGCTTTCTGTTATCACCCTTAAGCTTCAGGAACATAATGTGATGTGATGCTGAAGAGATGATGGTGTCACAGTGATTTGTACCAAAATGACAAAGGGTTCGGTTAGGTGGGAAGGGGATATGAGCTTTTTAACCACTCTGGTCTTTGTGCAACTTGCTCATGAACTTAATGAAATATTTGTGCTACAAATTCTCATTAGCGCCTTGTGCCCAATGATTCCAGTTAGGCTCTGGACCCACCGCGACCCTGAACTGGATAAGCGGTTACAGATAATGAATGAATGAATGAATGAAGTTCTCATTAGGTTCAATACATTTTTTATAAAGCTTCATCACTTCAGCTTCGGGTCTTATTCATCAAAGTTATGGTCAAATCTGACTATATCTAATTATAATTATACTAGTATACTAGTATATTGGTAGAAATATGGGTGAATGTAAGCATTACATGTGAACAACTTAAAATACTTGATTTGCAGTTAAATTATCAACATTAATACCCGTATCCTTTATAATATTTGATACTGGAAATTAGTAAAGATGAAACACTGCAATGAGAATTTTAATAAATATGCTACCGTGGATCAGTCTATAAAAGTGTATATATATATATATATATATATATATATACATACATACATACATACATACATACATACATACATACATACATACATACATACATACATACATACATACATACATACATTGTCTGCAAGTGCTTGAGTAGTCAATCCACCACCCAGTCTGTGTTTTTGGACAGTGGGGGAACCCACACAGAGCACAATATACTCCTCACAGACAATCACCTCACCTGAAGCAGGATTCGAACCAACAACCCAAGGACACTGGAGCTGTGTGACAGCGACACTACCTGCTGCATGAACTGAAATGAGGATATTGCTGTATTCCTGCTCCCATAGGTGGGTCCTATTTAATTATTTTTGCATTCTGATTTTTGCAAAAACGGATTATTTTTGCATCACTTAAGGTGGAAGAAGGCTAACTGCATTACCGAAAGTGCTAAAAAAATTATTTGGTAATTCAAACAGTGAATAAAGACTTACAGACATGTTCAGATTCAGCCACGTACAAACAAAAGTCGTTATTTTACAATTAACATAACGTTCCACCTTAAAAGACGCGGAGTCTTGAACTGCGTTTCCCCACAACCGTAGACTTTCCCTTTAGTGTGCTCCACAGCTCAATTCTTGTTGGCTTTATGCCCCTCTAAGTGGTTATTGGCATTGGGCATTGAGAAATAAGTGTCTTGAGTTGTGTTAGCGATGGAGGCAGAGTAGTAAAAGCTTACAGAAAAGCTTAACCGACCTGTTAAATATCAATTCTGTATTAAAACCAGGAAAAATGTTAAGGGGTTTCCTGGATTATACTGTGGCCAGTGTAGTATAAACTGGATTACAGTCAAATACAAAGTGCAGTCTCTCCACACAATGCCTATGGCTGAACTGAATAATAATACAAACTGGCTTTACTACATAAAATGAAGATGTCTTTCAATCCTGATTAAATTTACAGTTCTGTTACCTTAAACTAAGGAACTGGAGGATTGCTCCTCATAAACTGAACTGTGTGTTATTAACACTGATGGATTTATAGACTCCAGAGGTGTACTATTCAAAATCACACATTCATTTCCACTTTAAAAAGTTATTAATTCAAGCTTTACATTTTTCATATTACAAAAACTAAGGGAAAAAATATAACATATTTTATCTTCTACACTATTCATTAGACATGCTTTCAGTTTTTAAAAGAAACCTTTGTATGTTTTATGTACCAAACTTCAGTCTTGAAAGTAAAGGTTAGATATGTTACAGGATAGGACTGGGTTCATTATTTTTGCAGTCCAAATATGATCCATTGTTATTACAGATTTCCCTCTCTCCCTCTACAGAACTCATGCCAAATGCAAATTCAACATTTGGAATCAACTCCAGATATGTTATCTCCTTAATTTGTAATGGAATATCAAGGGAACCAACCACACCTGGCTTATCAGTCAATAGTCTAATTACTTCAGCCCATCAAAGACGAGATATTATGGAAAAAAAAGTTATAAGTCCTACATGGATTAAGTAATATTTTTAGAAAACTCTCCTTTTACGCTCAATTACAGGTTAAAACAGGACCACCACAGAACAGGTATGCTTAAGGTTGGGAATCATCTTCAGCGCTGCAGTGATACTGACATAATGGTGTGTTAGTGTGTTGTGTAGTGTGTGTGTGTGTGTGTGTGTGTGTGTGTGTGTGTGTGGGTGTGTATGTGTATGTGTGTGTGTATGTGTATGTCTGCCAGTGGTAATTAAATACACCTTCCATCAGCCAGTTCATTCCTTCTTCTCCTCTCCTTCACACCTCTCCTACTTTGTACCATTTATTCTCCCCTCAAACTCATTTAATATTACTTTTGCTCTCATTTTTACTCTTCATTCCATCTAGGCTTGTTCTGCTTTCACGTACTCTCCATCCTCAGTCCTAATGGCCTTCTCTTGTTTCACGGCCATGTCCAATTCCTCTTTTTCATGCTTTCCCCCTTTTCTTTGGTAAAGCCTATACAAAGACATTGTTGGTGTTCTACTGAAGAAAGACGATAACTGCTCTTTTCTGGCACTGACGGAATTTAATTTAAATGCAGCTTTGACATATTTACATACAGCTGAATTATTTGTTTATAGATTGTTATAATTTGTGAATTCAGCTACTTTCAGGTTTGTCAATGATGATTTTTGTTCTCCAAAGCGTTTAATCTCCTAAAGACTGAAATGGAACCTTGAGGATCAGCAGTATGAGAGCATCATCAAGTTCCTCAGCACTGGGCAGTTACAAGGGCGTATATTTGATCTCAAAAACGGTAAGGACATATAAAACTTATCTAGACTTGAACAAATGGCAAATAAATAAAGTCCAGAAATCCACATCTAAGCCACAAACTGGATAGCAGATGATGTTTTTACAGTGGTATGAAGTGTAAAAAATTACTTAAAGAAAAAGTAACAGTAAGTTTCTAAATATATTGGCATTCAGGAGTAAATTGAAAGCATATGGAAACATCCTTATGGTCAAAAAACACATTTTTGCACTTTAAAGGATTCTCTAAAATACCAATGTTCTACATTTATTCCAAGCAGTTAGAAAGTAAATAATAATTTCCAATTTGTCTATATACTTTCAAAGAAATACAACACCCCCGCCAACCTCACCCTCACCAAAAAAGTGCCCAGAGGACTGTTAAATGTTGACTATTATATAGTTTATTACCATAATTTACCTTATGATCTGCATTTACATTTAAATAAAAACGGTGTCTGAGCCAATGGTTTTTGACCATAATAGCCGCCATTATTATCCACCCTTATCCACCAGGGTTGCGGTGGGTCCGTGTGGAGCGTACCCGGAATCACTGGGCACAAGGCAGGAACTCACCCTGGAGAGGGAGCCAGTCCTTCACAGGGAGATACACACTCATATATTTACTCACACCTATGGACACTTTTGAGTAGCCCTGCCAATGTGTCTTTTATGACTGTGGGAGGAAACCGGAGCACCCAGAGGAAACCCACACAGACACAGAGAGAACACACCAAACTCCTCACAGACAGTCATCCCACCACAACCCCAGGACCCTGGAGCTGTGCAACTACCTGATGCACCACCATGCCACCTGACTACTAACATCCCAACCCAATGATACGCCCTTGGCCACTTAATAAATTAGGAACTGCATTATTTGACGTGATGGAGCACCATACTATTTGGGATGTGTTGGCATTTGTAAATGAGAACTTTTAAATGAGAGCATTCATACCTTTTCTCACTGAGGTTCTTGTAGCTGAGTGCTATTATATTCTCACAATAGTTTTCCAACATCTAGGCAAAACTCTCCCCAGGAGAGCAGAGGCTATTACTACAGTGAAGGTAGACCCACTAGATATTAATCCCCTTCATTTCAGCAGCCAGGATTGGGTGATATAGTGTAACTTTAGCTTCCCAGTAAAGTTTTATGCCTTTACTTATATGATCAGCTTTATAAGAATGAGGGATTCACTGTGAAATTGGTTTTGGAAGTGCTGTTGTTATTCAGATTGCAACCCAGGGACAGGTAGAATCAAACACTGTCAGCAACTAAACTGTGTTCCCCCATCTCATAAATTTGTAACAACTTTGCAAATGCTCTGAGTAAAACTGAGGGTCTGATGGAAGTGGCTCTGCAGGCTTGGGGCTGAGAGGGCTCCCTACACACATTGGAAAATGGGAAGTGAAACGTACAAAAAATGTTTATGAACCTGCATTTCTTCTAAAATCAGTGGTTTTAATAAAGAGATATTTTGTCTTGTCACTGCTACAGTAACAGGCTTTACACAGTGAAGGGTTTGACTGTGTTTTACTTAAAGAATATTAATAAGGTCAAGGGCTGATGTTAGAAGATTAGTTCTACTTAGTTCTAGTTCAAAACCACCAGTCCAACTCATTCCAGTGGTAATAAATCAAACTCACTATGTAGAACACAGTTCCACTGCGCCACAAGCTAGTGCTGAGGGTTGTTTATAGCCCCCTAGCCAAAGCTTGGCTCATGTGCAGATGCTCCAGAGAGTCACATTTCAATTTATGCTTTTCTGTGGTTTACAGGAATGAACAGATATGCCCACAGTGTGGGCACTATTAAGGAGCTTATTAATATTTATAAATTAATTCTAAAAGTTTTTAGCCTACTATTATTTACAAGAATAATAGTAAATGGAAGTGTTCTAGAAGGCCTATTCTTTCAATTTCATTGACCCTACAGCAGCACTTTGTAGTTGCAGTACAATTACAAATTGAATCCTTTTGTTAGTGTGTGTTATTCTGATCAGACAAAGCTCTGATGTTGGAGTTTCTAACTGTTAGACACAGCTACCTCATTGGTCCACCTTGTAGATGTAAAGTCAGAGACTGTAGCCCATCTGTTGTTGCACTGTTTATGTTGTTTGTCCTCTAGCCCTTTATCAGTGGACACAGGACACTGTTGGCTGGATATTTTTGTTTGGCGGACTAATCGCAATTCAGCAGTAACACTGAGGAGATAAAAAAAAACTCCAGCAGCACTGCTGTGTCTGATCCACTCATACCAGCACAAGACACACTAACACACCACCACCATATCAATCACTGCAAGTTTTTTTCCTCCTTCTATAAAGTTACTCTCTGAGGTAAATGTTTTGTTTGATGATATGAAGAGTTTAAAGTATGGACCTAAGACTTCAGTCCGCTGTTTGGAAGGCAGTGGTGTTAGCTATAACATTATCTGTTAACAGTTTTAACATTGCATTTTTGTGTTAAAGTGTTTCTCTAATATTTCATTATCACTGAAATTTCCAAAAGCAATTATGTGGTAAGCAATAAGGCCAAAAACAACAATTATAGTCAAATATTAAATGGAGGGTCAATACCACAGTGTAAAAACTATTTCTTTGTTCAGCCTAACACTTCACATGTAAACAAGCAAATTAACTGAATGTATTAAGCCTCAAATCAACACATGAATCAACAATCAATTCAAATATTTTACATAAATTTACATCAGCCCCTTTTCACTATTTACGGTCCATTAAAATTGAAAATAAATCACTGAGACTCGAGATGTTGCAAAAAATGTAAAGTATTAAACTAACTAAGCTCCTTGGTCCTTTGCTGTCTGCATGTTTGACTGCTGGTATTTCAATGTTATTTTCATTCCAACTCTAAACTGACAGAATTGGCATTTATTTCCCATTCAGGGGTAAGATAAAAAAGAGATGACATTTTGCAAGGCAACATATAAAGGTACATCACCTTCAACACTGACTTCATAGCTGGAATTCATAAATGTGTATAAATTATCACTCAGGCTATAGCAGGGCAATTATTTGAAAAATATATAGGCAGCTAAAACCATCTGAGTGATGACAAATTCCTTTTAATGGGAACATTATTCTGGAGTTATCATTTTATTAAACACATTTATATGAAATTATCATGCCTGGAGCAATTTATAGGAAAATGTTCCTTAATGGGGCGGCACGGTGGCGCAGCAGGTAGTGTCACACAGCTCCAGGGATCTGGAGGTTGTGGGTTCGATTCCCGCTCCGGGTGACTGTCTGTGAGGAGTTGGTGTGTTCTCCCCGTGTCCGCGTGGGTTTCCTCCGGGTGCTCCGGTTTCCTCCCACAGTCCAAAAACACACGTTGCAGGTGGATTGGCGACTAAAAAGTGTCCGTAAGTGTGAGTGAATGTGTCTGTGTTGCCCTGTGAAGGACTGGCGCCCCCTCCAGGGTGTATTCCTGCCTTGCGCCCAATGATTCCAGGTAGGCTCTGGACCCACCACGACCCTGAATTGGATAAGTGGTTACAGATAATGAATGAATGTTCCTTAAACTTTTTTACGTTTTATTCAAAACTCCTCTTTTACAGACATATTTTATATGCAGTGCAGACTATATTGTGTGGTGCAAAAGTCAGAGACCACCCTTCATTTATTTAATTATCAGTCATAATGACTGTTTAAGCCCTGGTCTCTCTCTCTCTCTCTCTCTCTCTCTATCCACACACAGCAAAGAAAAGGCATCTGGAGGATTGTAGACAACAGAAAGAACTCCAAACATTGAAAAGCATGAACCAAGATGAGGATATTGCTCTATTCCTGATCCATGGGTGGGTAAAATTTACTTATATTTTCTGATTCCGATTTAAGGTGGAATGGGAGAGCACTAATTGCATGAAAGTTAACACAGACAACACGAGTTAAAAATGTTTCTGTGGTAATTCAAACAGTGAATAAATACTTACAGACAAGTTCAAATTCAGCCACATACAAATAAGAGTGTTTTTTTCCCCCTGAATCACACCATTCCATCTTAAAAGACACTTCTGAATGTAAACACACCAGAGGGAACAGCATTTCACCACAATTGTAGACATTCCCTTTAATGATTTCATTATTAAGAAACAAGAGCATGTCAATCTTGATTGAGATAGGAAGAAAAAAAAAATATTTCCACTGTCAGAAGACAACTTAATATTATGGGTGTGAAAGGATGTGAAGAAATGTCAAGAAATAATTACTGAAAACAAATAAATTAGGTTTCTCAGTTTAAACAATCTGCCCTAAATGAAATACCACACACTTTTAGACCTATCCAACAAACACTCAAGTCCTCAAAACCACACAGGAGTTTCTCCGGAACTACTACATCTCGAGAACAGGCAGGGGTTTCTCACAGATGAATGTGGCAGTGAAACCATAACACAGCTCAGCCCTCTTTGGATTAAGGTTTAAGACCTTAATCCAGATTCACACCTGAGTGTCGGCGTCCACCCCACACTACAGGATTCTAAGTCGTAAATATATAAATGAGTTTCATATTTGTGACTCACAATCAAGGTGGCCCCAACTGCACTGGGAGAAGATCATTAGATTAGATAGGAGCAGAGATTAGATTATGGAGTCCCTACACTGCAGGATCAATTGGGAAGATTATTTAAAATTTATTGCAATTGTTGTTAGGAGCAAATCAACCTCAAAGTCTGCAAGATTATTTTGTATTGTTGGTTGCAGGCAAATTGATGGTCAAAAAAAAATTGTCATATATCAGCTGGAAGTCACATTTTAGGGACATATTTGCTCACATCCAATAGGCCACAGCCAGCACAGCCATATCATTGCCAGACGTGGGCCAGGTCTGATTAGTGACGTGTGCCAAATGAAGTTGTTTGATGTGTGGACCGCTTTTGGGCAAGCAACAGAATTCAATCACATTTATATGTGATAATTGATATGATAATTGTATGGAATTAGCTTTTAAATATATGCATACAGATGCTGTGAAATTAATGAAAGTTTGTGACCATAAATAAACTATGAGTAACAGCTTGTACTTTTCTGAAATTTGCTGTGGATTTTCGACTGCATTCAGCAAGTACAAGAACATTAGTGATCTCAAGAACGGACTTTGGATGATTAGTTTTGGATTAGATCAGCACCCCTGAAACTTATCCCAAAGGTACTGGATGGTGCTTCAGCACTGCACAGAACACATTTCCTCTGGTCCACAGGCTTTATACCCCTCTTGCCAACATTAATTTACTGGTTTTAAGAGGCGAAGAAAATTGCATGTAAAATGGGACTCACCAAAACCATACTAAATGAAATGGAGCCTGCAATCTGCCACACTTTCAGTGTCTCCATGCAGTGAATGCTTATGTATGAGGCAGGAACATATTTAGCATTTGCATTTTAAACTCCATCTTTTGGGCTGGTATGACCATTTTGTTTATAATCAGCAAGCAATTTACAGCTGAAACAGCTGCATTAGAATTTGCCCATAGTCTGTCTCTCTCTCTCTATCTCTCTCCTACACACACACACACACACACACACACACACACATACACACATACACACACACACACAGTCTTGTCTCCATGGTTTATGGTTTAAGGAGACATTACATAGACTTTCATTCATTTTGTGGAGACTTACTCTGTCCATGAGCATAACTACTACTACACAGAACCACATACACGCAAACATATTTACATGCTGGTTCTGCTATACTTGGGAGGACCTTCACTAAAATAATGATCACACTACACCTTAAGTGCTGGGCGATATGAGTGCAAATATCATAATTAATTGTACTTTTTTAATTGTACATCTAATGTTGCTGGGAGCTTGTTCCTCCCTTGTTTTTTGAGCACTGTTTATATTTGGTGTGTGATTATGCTTTGGTCACTGAAACAGTTTTTTTTTTTTTTTGACTTCTTTTTGTTCAGTATCATCTTAATTATAGTCAAATCACAGCACGTCCAAACCACAGACGCTGTGTTTTTCCTTTGGTACAAGCTGCTCGAGTCACATGGTATCTCAGTAACTAAATGTAAATCTTTTCACTCCTTTTGTTTTTCATCAAAATTTTACAAGGTTTTGTATGGGAAGCCGTTCAGGAAATAATTATAATGTACTTTGTACATATATATTGGTTTATGGAGAAACTACTTGGCACATACATTTGTTTTAAACTGTTGGTTTGTATATATCGGTTTGTGAGTATATATTGGATTATCAGTTTATACATTGGTTTCCTAGCATATATATTGGTTTGTATGCATTGGTTTGTTGGTATATATATTGGACTCTCAGTACATACATTGGTTTTCCAGCGTATATATTGCCCACAATATATATATATATATTGATATATGCCCACAAACCGATATAAACAAACCAATATATGCACCCACAAACCGATATAAACAAACCAATATATGCACCCACAAACCGATATATACAAACTGATATATGCACCCACAAACCGATATATGCCCACAAACCGATATATGCCCACAAACCGATATACACAAACCTATATATACGCTGGAAAACCAATGTATGTACTGGTAATCCGATATATATACCCACAAACCAATATATATACCCACAAACCAATATATATGCCAAGAAACCAATATATATGCTCAAAAACCAATGTATGTACTGAGAGTCCAATATATATACCAACAAACCAATGCATACAAACCAATATATATGCTAGGAAACCAATGTATAAACTGATAATCCATTATATACTCACAAACCGATATATACAAACCAACAGTTTAAAACCAATGTATGTGCCATTAAACCAAGTAGTTTCTCCATAAACCAATATATATGTACAAAGTACATTATAATTATTTCCTGAACAGCTTCCCATAGTTTTGTAACAACATATTAGAATTTGTCAAGAGAAAATATCCCCACAATTCCACAAATTGTGAAATACTCCTATCCTGGTCCACACAAGCTCACACACACACACACACACACACCTTAAATACACCACATGACCCAGTGGAGACTCTTCTAATTAGCGAATTCAACTGTTATAAATTGCAGCCACTGCTGAAACAGTTGTACAGCTGCATATACTCTTTTATTCACTCTGGAGAAGCGTCTTATAAAATCACCAAACTCAATGCCAAGTGTCAACCAGAGGGATATAAAGCCTTGTGGTCTCTGGAGCGATGGCAGGGGCATCACTAAACCCAATTCACTCATGCACTTCAACAGACAAGGTCATTATTGCGCATAGCATTTTGGTTATAGTCACTTAGAACTGTATAACCTACCAAAAATACAGAATACACACAAAAGAGTAACACCCATTTTAGTGTTAAATCACTTAAACTATTGAGGCTTTTTACTTAATGCACATTCATGCCCCTATGACTGATTGAGCCAGCAGAGGTGTACAGCTGTGCCCTCTAAATTCTGTTTGTAGCCTAGAAACACTCCTAAGTTACGGAGATCGATCTGATATATTTGGGATGAGTTAAAGTGCTGTTTGTGATCTAGAACTAAACATGCAACAACATTTCCTGACCCCAGTAATACTTTTTGCAATCAAATCCTCACAGCAAATGTTTCATCTAGTGTAAAGCCTTAGAAGAATGGTCTGACCAGAATAAACCACCTATTAATAACCTTCTTTTCAGACATTTTGGATGAGTAGGTGTCCACAAACTTTTGGTGACATCCAAAAATACCAAGATATACAAAAATTTCCCCAAAGCACCAAATTAGTTTTCCTTTACCACATGATAAGGCATAATGTCTCCATCTGCAAAGAGATATGAGCAGCGTTCCCAGGACTGAAAATGACAAAGTATAAGAATATTTGCATACACAGACACACACACACACACACTGTACTATAAGAAACTGCATCTTTCCAGAAAGAAAATGAAAATATGCGGCATGTTTGTGGGTTGTTTGAGCCTTATTGGAGCTGAAAATAAAGTGACAATGTATCTCCTGCAGCAGCGTATTATCATATTCACCATTTGCGTGGAGGAGGATGGGGGAGAGAGAGAGAGAGAGAGAAGGAAAAAGCAAAACAAAACAGCTGTCTCATTTGCAAATGAAATGCATGCCATTCCTCAGCAATGAAGAAAGGGATTTAATGAAAGTAAATTGAATCTTGGGAAAGTGGTGGGAGAAATAAAGGGAAGCACAGCAGAAACATTCCAAGGATGGAGGGGGACGTTCTTCACTGAAGCAAATAATAAACTGGATACAGTGAACAAAACCACCATCATCCCTCATTCCTCCTCAACAGTTTTCTGATCCTCCCAACAAATGGAAAATATAGAACACCTACAATAATACGGAAAATACACACACACACACACAAATATACATATATATATAAAATCAGTTTATGTTGCGGCGTAGGAATGGATCAACGTCGTAAGTCGAGGACTATCTATCTATCTATATATATATATAACTATTATTTTCAGGGAAACATTTTATTTCTGGACATATGTGTTTCCTCCGCAGTCCAAAAACACATGTTGGTAGGTGGATTGGTGACTCAAAAGTGTCCATAGGTGTGAGTGTCTGTCACCCTGTGAAGGACTGGCACCCCCTCCAGGGTGTGATCCTGCCTTGCACCCAATGACCCTGAACTGGATAAACAGTTACAGATAATAAATGAATTATTATTATTATTATTATTTTACCTACATCAAAAACACACGACAGCACAAGTCATTCCGATCTTGTGCTGCATCTTACAATACTTGCAGTATTTAACAGACCTGCACCCTTGTCTGAGTCTCTCCAAATACTGCGCTAAAACCATGTCTCTGTAAAAGCACAAAGACAATGTTATAACAAACAACGAGTACGTAGGATTAAGTGCACAATGTAGATTGAAGGAAACTAAGGAATATGGATCACTTTTATAATTTCTGCTTCTCTTTCCTCACTCCTGGGTGCTTGTTCTGAACTGAGCTGTGACTCATTCTCATTTAGGAATGGTCGCTGAAACCAGTCTCTGAAAATGGCTGTTAAGTCAAGGGGACATGTTTAATCCTTATTATATTTTGTCAAAATCATGTCAGGAACATTTCTTTAAAATAGCTAACTAACTAAATTAATATCTAAATTTTGGAGCTAAACAAAGTTTAATTTTTCTTGGCCCTCAGGAAAATGAGGTTTCACTTTTTTATTTTCAGGATCCTCAACAACAGCTGAATGACATGAATAAATAGGCTAAGCTTATTAGAACAGATTATACTTAAGTCTCTGTAAATCCACATACATCAAACTTAGGAGTAGGCTCTTTTTTTTTATCCAGACTACTGTGGATACTTAAAGAAATAATGAGAGTATAAATATCTTGGAAAGGAAGGGACATCACTGGATGAAATTAAGGCGTGGATCTAGGAAGAAAAGGTGGAATTTAATGTGGGAATAAAGACCTGGTAACAACTGAGTGGGAAAGTCATTCGTGTTTTTTTCAGTAAATGTTTGCAACCACAAATAATAAAAAATAAGTCATAAAGGGCCAGTTCTGACCTACTATGATCCTGATCAGCATGAAGTAGTAAAGCATGAATAAATGAACAGATACATTAATTGATTAAATCATAAACCACTGATGTTTTAATTTTTAAGGATTTGTCCAAGGAGTTCATTCATTCATTCATTCATTGTCTAATTCCTGGTCACGATGGGTCAGGAGGAATCACTGGGCGCAAGGCAGGAACACACCCTGGAGAGGCTGACACACACTCACACACTGACACCTATGGACACTTTTTGAGTCAGCAATCCACCTGTCAATGTGTGTGTTTTAAGGCCGTGGGAGGAAACCCACGCTGACACTAGGAGAACACACCAGATAGTCACCCGGAGCATGACTTGAACCCACAACTAGAACTGTGTGACTGTGACACTACCTGCTGTGCCACTGTGCCAACCCCAGGGAGTTCACATTATTCATTCAGCACTGCTTTATCTGGAACGTTCAAGAGTTCACGGTTCATTCAGGAGCTCAGCTACATTCATCCTTTCTGAATGGGTAAGTTCACAATTTATTGAGCACTGGAAGAGTTAGCATCTGATCCATCATTTCTCATCTCTATTCTTTCTTTCTCTTTTCTTCCTCCCTGAAACACATAGGCACACCCAGTAGGATGAACGCTGTTTTAAGATTCATTACTGTGGTGGAGTATCCATTTGAATAGTGTTAATAAATGACACTTTTTGTAAGTATTGAATGTGTCCACTCCCACTGATTCCCGTTAACTCATTGCATGGCTTAAGGTACGTGGTTTTAAAGAGTTGCACAGTTGGTATACACATTCAAGAGACCGAAAAGACAGAAAAGGTGTGTGTTGTCGAATGTGGTGGGCTAGTCTGGTCCAAAATTCCAGGGCTGATTTTTTTTGTCCCAGTCCGACCCTAGTCACAATCCATAAGCTTAGGCTCAGAATACCTGGAGGTGGACAGGACAGACTCTATCTAAGTAAAGCAAAGTCCTTTAAGCCCTATGCCAGCACTCATTTGATGAAAATATGCTAAGAATCTGGAAGCCCAGCTCTAGCATATGTATGCCATGGTTTAATGAAGTGCAGGAACAGACTGAGTTACAAACTACTGTGCAATAAATTAGCCAGTAGCTCCATAAATGTCTTTGCATGTACCGTACTGTATTGCAGCACAGCTCCTTCTGCTTTAATGACACACACACACACACACATTCTCCATCTTGGATTTGAACCGTCTCTGTCCATTAAGATTTTGACTGGCAGAGTGTTCTATCCTCCTCTGAGTGCTAAGTATTTTAGAAGCCCTCTAAACTGAGTATGTATGCATCACTAATCACCCAAGCCATAACTGTTAATGTCATAAATTTCAGTTACAGCATAAGTGCTCATCACAGGATGAGTCACATCCATAAAGGGTGGTCCATATTTTTAATTAATTTTTACTTTTGTGGGAGGAGGCGAACTTCATTTCCAGATATGGAGTGACTAAATTTAGTCAAGTGTAATTCTATTAATTACTCCTCCTTGGATCACCACCTTAACGTGGTGTAGGGGTTTGCGTGCCTGCGTGAGCCTAGGAGCTATGTTGTCGGGGCAATAGCCCCTGGTAGGGTCTCCCAAGGCAAATTGGGATTTGTGCCCCTCTCAAATGAGGAAATTCCTGGTGAGGTGTTCCGGGCATGTCCAACGGGGAGGAGGCCCTGGGGCAGACCAAGAACACGCGAGAGAGACTACATGTCTCGACTGGCCTGGGAACGCCTCGGTATACCCCCGGAGGAGCTGGAGGCGGTGGTCTGGGTTTCTTTGCTCCGAATGCTTCCCCCGTGACCCGGACCCGGATAAGCGGTAGATAATGGATGGATGGACTTAATTAATTAATTAATTAATCAATCAATTAATTAATTAATTGATGTCAATGGCAACATGGAGAACCAGCAAGTATTAGAATATATGTTATTTATTAGGTGTATTAAGTTGGAGCATATAATTGCAGTTCAAAATTCAAAATTCAAAATTCTCAGATTCTGGTCATTTTATGGTAACTGTTTTGTAGTATTAAAAAAATTTTTTTTTTGTCATTTTATTCAACAAAAAGTAACCTAACAAAAATTTGTTAGATTTTGAAAATGGCATTTGAGGAGCATTCAAGAAAAAGAGCTGAAAAGGCATATTGCTTCGATTTGTTTTTTGGAATAATATTGTATCCAAATGTATGTGTGAGTTTTGGTTTAGATGATTAAACATGGTGATATCAATATTAATTTATGGCAATTGTGAACTTAGCATTTGATACCTTTTTTTTTTAATTAGATGACAACTGTTACTATAAATCAACAAAAAAATGAGTGAAGGGAATGTTTGAATACTTAATTATAATTATAGACAAAAAGGCTTTAAGACTTGCCTGTATATAACAAAGATAAATCTGGTCTACTTCTGGGATATATGGCTGTTAAGGCCATAAAATGTAAATTTCTTTGTTAACATGTGGCTCTAATTTAGTGATGTGCCTAAGTGCCTTCAATCCATGTGGCAAATGAGCCATGAAGTTCAATTATCTGTGGGCCTGAAGAACCTTTATGAACTTTAGATAAATCCCACATAATGTAAATTCTCCTGTTCTATTCCTAGAATAGAATTCCTAGCCGAGAACCACTAGAGCATAGAGAAAACAGAACTGAATGAAGTGATAGTTCTCCAGGACTGTAGCTGCCAGCTTCTACTACCAAATACCTTCTCAACCACACCTGACAACTTTCTATACGTAACCTACTGGACCACAATGACAAGCACCAGTCTCAAAACGCTTGCCCTATTATGGAGTGAAGGAGAAATCTCTCAGCAACCTGGATCCAGTTGGTCAGTGTTATCTGCATGTTATGACAAAGAGACTCTTGCCCTCGAGAGAAGGTGCCTTGTGGGGCTTTTGTTCATGTACCTTTCCCATTTCCGAGCCATTCTATGGCATGTGATGAAATTTTCCACGTTCGCTCGGCCCCCTTAAGCTGCTCATTGTTGTCTTTCATTTCTGCCACTTAATATCGTCTTTCAGAACCAAATGTCTGGCAGGTTGCCGAGCCTTCAATGAAAAAAAGAAATGGGTGCCCAGTGAAAGAGTTCCATAGTTAAATAATGTAAACATAAAACACTGACGCAAGGAAATTTGGCTCGTTGGTTTTGTCATTCTGTGGAGGCATGTCCCAGTTCACATTCTTTATGTGCACTTTTCAATTTTTGTTTATGTGCCTGTTGTTGTCGTTGATTATGCTGAATGTAAGATGGTGGCGTAGGGACATACACTGTGTCACAGTAGTGGGTCGACTATAAAAGGCATCCAGCACCACCACATCAGCTAATAACTCTGTTATGGATGGAAATACAGAGTCATGTGTTTTGTGGCTGGATCTCTTCATTATAGCTTTTCACTTTAGAAAACGTGTGGTTTTGCAATGCAGCACTGGGTAAATAGTTAATTCATGAAGTTTGGGTGGCTTTTATCAGAGCAAACAAAAGCAAACAGCTTGTTTTTCCACATAATTAGCTTGGCAGTTGTTGTGGTTGAAGTTTAGAAAGAACAGAAAAAAAAGTTGTGTGCAATTTTTTTTAAGGTAGTAATGACGGATATGCTAGTCGAGGCATAGTCGAATGTATTTGGTGCTAAGTAGATAGCAGCATTTAAGCTCTAACCATGTGGAATAAACTGAGCGGAATAAACATATGCTAAGCTTAATACACATACACAAATACTGATTAACCTGTTTGTCTAATAGTTTTAATTAGCTAGCAAATCCTAAGCTAGTAGGCTTAATTAAGCTAACGCTATGGTCTAAAATCGTTAAGGGATGACTAGTTAAGGGTGTACAAATGCTCAATCTTTGGTCCAAGGAGTTTTGCTTGCATTCCTTCCTTATTTTCTAAGTCTTATAAATAGAGAGGGGCACAAATACCCTCATTATTTTTTGTACATAAAACTGTATGTTGTTTCCGGTTACTAGCAGCCAGTGTTAGCCTGCTAATGAGGGTGGCTTCTGCTCTTATCAACAAGGGGATTGGCTGTTATTCACAGCAACACTTTTTTTTTTTGTCTGCAACTTTGGTGTAATCCTCCTATCTGCTCCATTTCTATCACTTTAAAAACTTCTAAGACTGTTCTCAAAATAAAATCTAGGCTGATTAGACCCAGTCACAATCAACTCTTATCAACTGTCAGAACAGGAAGTCTTTCTGGTACATGGAGAAAAAAAACATTCTCGTGAGCAGAGACTTGGGGAGTTTGTCAATTTTCAGTCTTTTTATGATTATCTCTCATATTCCTGCCTGATAAATCCTAATTTCCTAGCCCTGAACATGATTATCTCCAAAGCAAACAAACTTCCATATATAAACTAAAAAAATAACAGCCATGATGACAACAATAAAAACAAGTGTCAGGAAAGGACATGAATTTTCTGAGTTTTCAACTTGTTTGGTTTTGATTATACGGAAGCATGTTTAGATGTATTATGGTCAAAAGCATCACTGTGAAATGCATGAACTGCTATAATTACTGTTTTCAACCCTGAAACCATCAAATCACTGAAAGAGCACAGTTACACAGCAAGGGGTAGGACCTGCACTTCTAAAATATTCTCCTGACCATGAATTAAGCTAATCATCCGTTATTTTATTATTTGAATGTATTCCTGCTGTCTGGTGATGACCAGTGAGGGATTTAGAAATTTTCCTGCCTTTTTTCTGGTCTGTCTCATTAGAGGTTTCGACCTTTTAAGTAAATGTTATGATTGCATTTTGAGATTAATCTGAGACTAAGTTAGTTGCAGCTTTTGGCATTCAAAGAAAAAAGTGCATTAGCACATTCCAGTTAATTGCTTCCAACTACTTGATTCACAAGTGACATTTCTCATGTTCTTACACTGCAGTATCATAATGTATTGATTTTGTAGGGTGTAATAATATATTCAGCTCTTGGGTCATTTATAACATTTAGCAGACACACTTATCTTAAGCAAATATAATATTAATCATATTAAATATGTAAGCAAATTCAGTGTTTGAGAAGCATTCAAACAAGCTTTCTTATTGGTAGAGTATGGTGCTCCTACCAGAGACTGGCATCAGTCTCAGGTCTGGTGTGTAGATGGCTGTGGTGTTATTCATTACACTAACCAACCCCCACCATTGTTGCACTCCTAAAAACCATTTTGAGTTGATCCATTAATTTTAAACTGTGATATGCACAGTATTTCAGCATCTATTGCAGCAGAAATAGAAAGACTGAAATTGTTTTAAACCTTCTTCACCCATTTCCATCAACGGTTCAGGCAAGTACTACATAAAGTGGAATAATAAACTCTTGTGTGGAATCAGTGCTGTAGTTGATGGGACTGTTTTGATGTCTACAGTTCATGATGGAGTACAGTCAGCACTATGGTGCAAGATAAAATACAGCATAATAAGGCTTTTTCATGACAGTGAAGCATTTCAAATGTAGCTGAGAATGATGTACAAGATCAAGCAAAAAGCAAAGAAGGCAAAGTTTAGCGTAACAGAATAATAATTTGGAAGATGAAAATGAGCTTGTTCCCAATTAACCCAGTGAGACTATTTGAAAAATAAGTAAAGCTTTAGAGAATAATCCAAGTCTATTCTTCTTAGAAGTCTGTGGAAGATAAGAAGGAATCAGGCCTTAAAGGGACATGGCCTAAGACAGAGTCTAAGAGGAAGGAGAATACAGCTGTGACACCTTTGAGGTGGAATGGCAAATTTGGATCAAAAGTGCTTAGACCTTAAAACCAGTGATTGAACACACATTCTTTAAAGGTGACATTCACAATTGTAATCAAAACCACTTATAATAATCTCACCATTAGCTAGCTCTCCAGTCTGTTTGTGTGCTGGAATCTGGTCTAATTTGTTTACAAAGCCCCAGTGTCTGTACAAACAGTCTCGGTCCAGTATGCTAGGCTTACTCTCTCTATGCTCATTAGAGAGAAAAGGCATCTTTACTTTTTTTATGACAACAGAGAGAATTGCAAACATTCAAAAGCACAAACCAAGATGAGGATTATTGCTTTATTCCTGCTGCATAGATAGGTAAATATGCATTACAAATGGGTTTCTGTGGTAATTCAAACCACAAAGCACAAAGTGAATAAGACAAGTTAAACTTCAGCCATGTTCAAACAGCAGTCATTTTTCTTCTCAAACATACCTTTCCACTTTAAAACATGAGGAGATCATGAATGCAAACAAACCAGGGAGAATTGCATTTCCCCACAACTATAGATGTCACCTTTAAAACAGATCTACAATTCTAAGAAAAAAATGATATACCGTATTTTCCGCACTATAAGGCGCACCTAAAAAACTCAAATTATCTCAAAAGCCGACAGTGCGCCTTATAATCCGGTGCGCCTTATATATGGACCAATATTGAGCCACAACAGGTCTCGCAACTACGGTAAGCAGCCGCCTACTTCATTTTCTTCCGCGCGCGGTGCATGCTGGATATATACCGGTATATATATTTCATTTCCATTTGTTTTTTATGTAAAGCCCAAAATGGCTCCTATTAAGAGACACGCATATGACGCAGAGTTTAAACTCAAGGCGATCAGTCACGCAGAAGCACACGGGAATAGAGCAGCAGCAAGAGAATTTAACATTAACGAATCACTAACGAACGGGATTCGTGGATGAGGAATAACTTAGTAAAGTGAGCTTTACGTGTTTATTTTGTGTGTTGTGTGATTTTAACGTTTGAGCAACGTTGAGTTATTGATATATTGTTATCGCTTTGCATTTCGAGTGTTACTATATTGTGATTATTATTATTATTATTATTGAATCGAGGAAAAGTCCCCCCCCCCCCCCCACGATGTGGGGTATATTAACATTGCACTACATGTTTTACCTTAAACTACGCTGGGATGTAATCTATTAATAAAGTTGAACAGACCTATCTGACTGTTTTGTTGACATTCCCTTTAGCGCAGCTCCATCTAATTGATGCATAACGTAACTCCCAGCCTCTACTGTAGCGTCTATTGTATGCGCCTTATAATCCGGTGCGCCTTATAGTGCGGAAAATACGGTACAGAGTTTTCAATTACATCTGACATCACAGTTGCATATATTGGTTAAAAGAACCATCTGCTGAAAGAATTTTTAAGGAATCATTCATGATTTGTCTAAGGCTCTTCCTGAACACTTTTTTGGCAGTTTCAATTTTAATATTATTTGTTGTATATGACTCTATAAAGTTTAAGTCTCTATAACAATCACATACAACTCCAGTGCAGATCTTGGAAAGCTGATAATAGGTCAGCAGATATTAATCATACCTAAAATCTTATCTGCCAGCATTTTAAGGCCCTGTCCTGAGGAGTGAACCCAATGATTAGCCAGTGGATTCCTTAAACTTTGCTCATTAGTACTTGTCAGTGTGTAGCACCACATGGCATTTTAGTCACGTATAGCTAGCTCCAAGATTTGGGACTGCTAATTAGGCCACATTAAATTGGACTCGTATTGAAAAGAAATGGCTAGACAATATTTTACTTGGTACAGATTTAAAATGACTGCATCTTGCTAAGTATTTTACTTATACAAGGGGTTTTCTTGGTGAGTGCACACTGATTACTCACACTGTATACAGTTCCAGAGATTTTACCCAACAAAATAAATAAATATAATATAAAAATATCCAGGTGGCAAGAGACATGAGATTTGTATAATGGCGCATAAAACCATGTTTTTTAGCATAAAACTAATTATTTAAGGTATATTACATTGCAATACGTACAACTGTGTAATGATAAATGTAAAGAGAGTGGAGTGAATACAGCTATACATTACTGAATGTGCAAGATGGTGAAAAAGGGCCATGCCTCCACAACTACCTGCATGTTCTAAACCCTAGGCTGGAGTTCAGGGTCAGGAGGAAGAGCAGTTTAAAAGTGTCCAGTTTGGTGACCTTATGCATTGCCTGAACTTTGCACCCATGTAAGGAGCCAATTTAGAAGCCCATGGATGAGACATTGTTGTATGGTGCAGTCTAATGGCCAAGTGACCTCGTGTCAGGGTGTGGATGGATGCTTATTCAGCCTTTACGTCTCCAATGTCAGTAGTCAGGGTTGAAGATAATGATTACAGACACTTAAGCAGAAGCTGGGCCATTTGTCTAAACGGGAATCGACTTTCTGGTCAATGCTGACCGTGATGTTAGATGATTTACCTCGCAGCAAGCCATTGAGGGCATAGGTCTGAAAGTATTGTGTATCTACTGCATGACTATTGATCAGAAGATACTCAAATCATTCTAAAATAATGTGGCGATGGTGCTCAGACATGGACTTAACTCAGATCAATAACCAGGCAAAACAGGCTAAGCGCAGAAACAATTCAGAGGAGCCTCTATTCACAAACAGAATAACCATATACTGCGGCTCTCCACCTACTTAATACACTGTCCAAAAAAAAAAAAAAAACATTGTTCTTATTCTTGCAAATGTACAACAAATATTTTGACCATTCAACCCATGCTGCAAAAACCACAATGACCTGCAGCCTTATTTGCAGTAATGTCTGGGAAAAGTGTTGGCAGTATATCACCTTGCTGAAATGTATAATGCAAGATATTCTCAAGCAATACCTCTGGAACCCAGGAAAAACTGATTCAAGCACACACTATGCAGTCAACTACACTATCGCCAAAAGTATGGGAATGACAGCAACTCAGCCAAAAAGTGGTAAGCCATGTAAAATGACAGAGCAGAGTCAACAGATGCTGGGGTGCATAGTGTGGAGAGGTCACCAACTTTTTGCAGAGTTCCTACAGACATCCAAACTTCATGTGGCCTTTAGATTAGCTCAAGAACAATGTGTAAAACACTTCATAGAATGGGTTTCCATGGCCAAGCACCTGTAATTCAAGCCTGAAATCACCAAGCGCGATGCAGTGGATGCATCTTTTTTTTTTTTTCAGGAGGGAGTCGGGCTCAGCCCCTTCAGCATTACAAAAGATTTTCATGCTCTCAATTTTATGGGAACAGTTTAGGAATGGCCCCTTCCTGGTCCAAGATTACTGCGCACCAGTGCACAAAGCAAGGTACATAAAGACATGGATGAGTGAGTTTGGTGTGGAAGAACTTGACGGGCCCGCACGAGTCCTGACTTCAACAAAACAGAACACCATTGTGATGACTCATAGTGGCGACTGGGAGCCAAGCCTTCTCATCTAACATTAGTGTCTGACCTCACAAATGTGCTTCTTGAAGAATGGTCAAAACGTGCTATAAACACACTCTTAAACCTTGTAGAAAGCCTTCCCAGAGGGGTTGAAGCTGTTATAGTTGCAAAAGGTGGACCAACATCATATTAAACAATATGGATTAAGAATGGGATGTCTCTCAGTTCATTTGCTTGCAAAAGCTGACAAGTGAATACTATTGGCAATATAATGTATGCCACACTATGCTCAGCCAACATTTTTTCGTAAAATAAAGGTATTGATAAGTAATGAAAAGATATGAGAACGTTTGACAGTAGATGTTGGAAAATCTCTGTGACGATTTGTTGGTATTCAGCCACAAGAATTACGGTAAAGTCAGTGCAATGAGTTCTAGGTCGAAATTTATCGTCTGATGACTATGGAGATCCATAAATCCAGAGAACACAGTTGCACTACCACACAGCCCAATGAAATTGGTTTATTACACTCTAAACCATAATTGCCATTACACATACACATACACAGAAAAAATATATATATGATCATATAATATTTCAATATGTATTCATTATTTACATAATGTTTGCATGTGCATGAAAGAGATCAGTTTATTAAAGATCAGACTCATTAAATATGTCATCTGCCAAAGGTATATAGACACTCACAGACTTTTTTTTTTAATCAAGGTGCATAATACATGAGTTCCCAGGGGTCCTGGACCCACTAATTAACTAAAAGAAACTTGAAAAATAGGTTATAGTGTTATGGTATGTTATATGTTATGCTAACCCTTTTAAGTTTGCGACAAAAATAAATGCCTAAATGTGAATTTAAAAAAAATAAATGTGCTGGATTTGCCCTTGATGTGGAGAACTTTAGAGTTTAATTTTATTTATTAACAAGCACATTTGGACTGGTCAGTTTCCTCACTCCTTTTGGAGAAGACAGAAACAATGTTTCTCACTCTGAGCTGCTTTAGTTACCTTCCAAAAGTTAAATGGCGCAGTCTTCTGTTTTTTAGTTAACACGAATACAGCTCATACTTAATGTACTTTGGTTCGTATGTGTGATGTGGCGGTGGTAGTATGGTTTTTGTTTGAAGTTTGAGTAGAATATAAGAGTATGATGCATTTTTCTAGTTATGGTATGCTTAAATTTATAATTTATATTTTGTAATATTGAAATAAGACTTAATATTTCAGCCAATATAGTAGAAAATACAGACCCTCCTAGATTTCAAATAGATATTTCGCACACTGCCTACAATATTCAATGATCAATATAAAATTGACTGCAGTCAATGTGGTATGTTTAAAAACACAGCTGACCTAAATTTTGTATCAAGAAGGAAAAAGGGAAGCTCTAGCTGTCTTTGAAAGGGACTTCATTACTGGGGCATGGCTGGCAGGAGCTTCGTTAGTTACAAACACTGCAAGACTGGGTAGTGTTTCAACAGGAATACTAGACTAAACTGGCACCCACATTTAGACCTATGGGACAGATATTAATAAGTAATAGGGCTTGGTCGTTAACACGTTTGCCTCCCAGCAGTTGGATTTTGTGGAGTTTCCATGTTGTCAGCGTGGGTTTCCTCCGGTGTCTCCGGTTTTCTCCCACAGTCCAAAAACACGGAGGTTAGGTAAATTGGATTTTGCAATAACTGTCTTGGTGTGAGTGAATGAGTGTGTATGAGAATGAATGTCTGTATTTGTGAGTAAATGTGTGTGCCCAGATATGAATTGGCCCTCTAACCTGGGTGAAACCCTAGTGCTCGATGCAGTCCTCCAGACGGACGGTCATTCCTGTTTGCTGTGCTCGTTTGGCAGCCACTTCTCGCCAGTGTGTGTGTGGATTGAGCGTTGAATGTAATAGCAGTGTTGATTGTAAAGCGTCCTTGGGTATCTAGAAAGACGCTATAGAAGTGTAACAATAAATAAATAAAACAATATCAATAAAGTAATGACAACTGTTTTAAAAAAAAAACACATTTAAAAATGTTGAGGCTGATCATGACCATACACTGACTACAGAGATTTGGAAAAATAATATGGTCAGATGAGTATTTTTGCTTCATGGTTTATTCTCACTGGCCCCTTGTATAGGAAACTTCAATACAAATCAGTGTAGAATTATTTTGATTGGTTAACTTTATACTATGATGGAACACTTCCAGGATGAGAATGCATGGTTTTGTGAGAATAAAAATTATGTAAATTATATGCTCTTGTTGTCAGATCATCAGACACCAAAAGCCAAGGTTGGAGCGAAAGATCTATTTGAATCTGAATTTTGAACATATATATATATATATATATATATATATATATATATATATGCTCGTTTATCTTTTACCTTCCATCTGTGGGTGTATAATTACTCTCATCTGCAGGAGCATAATTTATTGCTCAATCCCAATGTAATCCATCCAAAATTGGAAAGGGATCATCATTGGACCATTTGGGTGGGCAAAGCAATTTTTTAGACCATTCCAGATCATTATTACAAATCATTATAATTTGTGTACATATTATTATAATGTACACAAAGTAGTCAACTTGTCAACATGTGCTAGGATTTAACAATCATTCTAACCACTGAAGTGTAACCATATATATATATCCATGAGGGAGGTTCCTCACATGTAAGTGGCCATGTTTGTAATATATGTAGTACAAAATCCCTGACACATCCAGGTCAGTAAGTGTCAGTATCATGGCTATTTTACAATGTAAATATTTGGAATTATCACTGCAGAAGATGACAGCAAGTTCAAAATGTGTTTATCAAATATGCAAGGATTGTGAACAGTTTATTGAAAATAAAATAAAATAAAAACAACAACAACAACAAATAAAATAAAACACCCATGTTCATATTTATGCAGCAGGAGGTGCCTCAGTGGGCTTTCGAGGGAATCATGAGCATTAACTCTAAACACGCAATTTCAGAAACACATCTAAAGGCCTGTAATTATTTCTGGCTTTGATTTAGAAATGTGAGCAATGCAAAGCATGTCATTATGTGTAATGGGAGAAGTGTAAAGCCTGCACTGCTGTGCACTGACTCAAAGTGAAGAGGGTAAAACAAAGACTGCATCAATCAGTGGGTCTAAAGGTTCAATTACACCACTGCTCATATGGCTAGCATAACACATCAGATCACATGGCTCTACAAAAGTGTTTATCCACTCACTGGGATTAAGTGAGGTTGAGTAGAGCCATGCTCAGGATTTGCAATACATGTAAAATGTGTCAGCCATCTTCAACTATAAATGCACAATAAACAAAAATTTAAATTTTGTTTCAAACTTTACAATTTCACAATGTCTAAATATATATTCCATTATTCATTCATTATCTGTAACCACTTATCCAGCACAGGGTCGCGATGGGTCCAGAGCCTACCTGGAATCATTGGGCACAAGGTGGGAATAGCCTGGAGCGGGCGCCAGTCCTTCACAGGGCAACACACACTCACACCTACAGAGATTTTTGAGTTGCCAATCCACCTACCAATGTGTTTTTGGACCGTTGGAGGGAACCAGAGCACCCGGAAGAAACCCACGCGGACACAGGGAGAACACACCAACTCCTCACAGACAGTCACCTGGAGCGGGAATCGAACCCACAACCTGCATGTCCCTGGAGCTGTGTGACTGTGACACTACCTGCTGCGCCAGCGTAGTTATCCATTATGCAAAATAATATTTCAATTTTTTTTATCCTGATCTATAATATATCTGCAATATAATTTCCATGCACAATCATTTCAAAATGTTATGTTGAACTTGTTAACAGACTTTTCACATTTTTCTTATCTTTTAACAAAGAGAACAAGCCGTATCTTTGGGGTGAATTGGAGTGATGTTCGTGATCCAGAGCCAATCATCCAAAATCAATTATTGACCTCACCGATGCTCTCATATCCTCAAATCCTTACAGATTATGCTCTAAATTCTGGTTTAAAACTTACCCCAGAGATGTAGAAACTTAAATGGCATAGCAGGTTCAAACCCCTTATTAATACCTGTTGACTTCCAAACAAATGTTGGATGAGCCCATGTCCACAAACCTGGCCATAAAATATACTTGCCATAATGTGTATATCCCCTAAAGATATGAAGAATGTTCCAGCCTAGACTGTTTTTGGAATGAGACAAAATAAAAGGCACCCAAAATAAGTGTAACAAATGAGTGCTTTAAGACCAAAATAAGTTAAGACATCAATGAGTAGTGGTGTCGCAAACGAGAAACCTATTGTCTTTAGCATCCAGGTTCTGCTTGGGATCTGAGAGGCCTTGTGGTGAGTGCTTCAGTACTGCCTTTGCTGTGGAGTGACACAGCAAAGGACATCCTGCGAACACATGTGCTGCCTCTCATGGCAGGGCTTCCAACTGTTTCTTCTATTGTTCAGCATTTATTTACTCGACTACCCATATCAAGCTTTTCCCAGGTATGTCTCTGCCAGATTGCCATGCTTCTTTGCCCTTCCTTGTTAACAGATTTATCGCCAGTCAAGCATTTATGGGACCAGCTGGGACACCAGCTTTAGCAACCTAAGAGTCTGCTGGATCTACAAGCCCAGCTGCAATGTGTAGGCAAATGTGCCTCAGAATTCTGCTCAACAGAGTAAAACAATTTTAAACAATTTGATTGATGAGTGTATACATTGAAAACATCAGATGAGATTCTACACCTCTCTCACCAAAATAAAACCCTGCACTGCAGCCACTTTCTTGGTGAGGAAGAAGCCTCCCATTGGCTTGCTGATTTACCCAAGAATGTAGTGGACCTGTAGGTTGGGATTAAGAGACCCCCTTCATGTAAATAAAAGGCTTATCTCGTCTCTTACTCTCTCTCACACTTCAGGTTGCCTAGACGCTGCTCTTGTGATCCGAGCCATCTTATGGCTGCTGACCCTTGGAGACTGACCTGTCTGGCACCTGCCAGGATAGGCCTTTGATTGTGATTGAGCTTAGAGAGGACTATATTCTGGAATTGCTTGTTAGAGGTGGCAAGTGTGTGCAACTGTGGGAGGAAATAGCTCACCTGGGCAGCTGTTCAGCAAACTGGCTGGGATTAAGGTGATATGGATTCATCAGCATAAGCAATTATCAGCAGTAATTGAATGATCGAATAAAACCCCTCAGCATTGGGCTGTGAATTATTGAATCATTCACTGGAAGGATAGAGGTCCATTTGATACCTCTGTGAGCTGGAGAGACACTTAAGATCCAGAACATATTACCCAAAATCATCACCTGACCTCAGTGACTAAAGGCCATCAATCTCTAACACAAATGTTCCAACATCTAGAGTAAGCATTGTCAGAAGGTTAGCAGAAGCAACAAACCATGACAAATGCATAATAGCCTTAATTCCAGAACAAATGTTGAGCCAAAAAAAATTGAGTAAGAACCAATTACTACTGTGATCAATATATTATTATAATTTTATCAGGTTCTGACCATTTAGTATTGCAGTTAATCATGTGGCTTTTCCAGTGCACTGTACCTACTTTACTCGACTTTACTCTGCTCCATTTGCTTTTTTGGTCGCTGGTTCTTGGTTTGTTTTCCACTACCACAGCCTCACTACCCTTCACACCTGGAAATGTAGCCGGTGACATCTAAATACACCATCTATAACAGGAATCAAGGCTTTTCGAAACCACAACAGTGGCAACAGTAAAATTTAATGTTGTTTACTCATCTTGTACTCACCTGTTTCTTTTGTTTTTGGAACAGAACACAACTTAGGTAATAGATATATTTGCTGTTAACTACACGATCGCATATGCATGATGGCTGCATCAAGTATCCTGTGTCCATTTGGTAGTCAGTTGTGCACGTCCTCAAAAATTTAGGTTACATGTATGCAAGGTGCAGTACATATGTAAATGGTAGGGCCTGTGCAGGCAGTCAGCAGCATCAGAACAGTGGGGTAAGTGCAGTTACCCACATCTCCACATCACAGACCCATTCTCTGGTCTGCCCTATAGTGGAAGCCTTCAGTTATAGGCATAGCAAATAGGCATGCTTGTGAACAGTAACGCTTACAATGCAAATGATTGTTTTCACATGGAAAAACAGCAAGCATATCTCTAGAGTAGATGCACATCTATTCAGACAGATCAGTAGTTTTTGTTCCTTGTTGCACCATCCAACTCTCGCTGGATTCTTTCATCAGGCATGAATCCAAGGAACATTTTTACCTATACAAAAGGTGTATGCTAATTTAAGTCAGATAAAAAAACAAAACAAGTGATCGCTACTGTAGGTTGAAGATTTTAAAGAGTTAGGTTAGTTTGTGCTAAACGTCTGCTTTTCATCATGTATAGGGACAGATCTCTTTGGCTAATTAGTGCTCTACTACATTTACACATTATGGTGTAGTCCATACTTGGCTTGCTTGGATCTAATAAAGTACCCAGTTCCAGGTACTAAATTCGCCAAAATTGAAACTCAAAACAGCCATCAAAACATAGTATTGTAATGTAGGTACCATGCAGTAGAAAAGCAACATTGGTTTCACCTAATAGTACGTGGTGTTCACTTGATACAGTGCTCAAAAAACATTCTAGTGCTCACTAGTTCCTACAAACTATATACATTCAGTGTCTCTGTAGATTTTGGATCAAATTATATTTCCAGTTATTAATGTTTGCATCAGTGCCAATTTTCATACTTGTCAGTCACAAGTGAAAAACTAACCTGAGGTCAAAGAGGGTGGCTCTGTCTCTCACCAACATACAAGAGCGAGTGACCCCAAACAGACGAGTAAATGTCAGTGGCACTCGCAATCTCTTCCCTGTTTTTCCATATTTCTCAGTCCTCCTTGTTATCCAGCCTAGACTCTCTGTCCTCCATGGTCAGTGTGCTGCCTGCTTCCTCTACTCATTATATTCCTGTGTGTGTGTGAGTGAGTGAGAGAGAGGGGGGGTGGATAAATATATATATGGAGAGAGAGAGAGAGAGAGAGAGGGAGAGACAGAGAGAGAGAGAGAAGAGGAAGAAATAGAGAGAGCGACACTTTCCTTTTGCCCACAGTCGCCTGCTCATCCTCATTACTCTGGGCTCCTTCCTCTATGTGTTCTTCATTACCAGCCCCAGGAGTCCACCACTCACCTTGTGCGCTTGTTATCGATACAGCTTCGCCACGATTGCTCGGGCTGTGACTGATATTGGCAGCTCTGAGCCACACCATTCATTAAGGCCTAAGCCACACGCTAAATTTCTATCACAGATCTCCTTTGCCCTAGTTCCTCCTCTGCTATCTCCCCAATATTTCTTTCACCTTATATTAGGTGGAACAAATTCATTAATGTCTTCTTCTTTGTCTGTTTTTCTTCAATGATAAATTGAATGATAAATGCTTGGAAGACTATACTTTGCTTTGAAGGTAATTCATGCAGAGGGGATAAGTTTGCTGATGCAGCACATGCATACAAATACACTCTTCACCTCAGTATGTATCGCTAAAAAAATTAAAAGAAGGACTCAACTAGGCAGTTGAAGTTGCTTAGGGACTTATTCATAAAAATAAAAATATCTATTTTTTAAAAATCCTGTAAAATTTACAGTAAATTCCTGCCTGCTTAATATTGTAATGCACCACTTTTAAAGTAATTGACCTATAGATTTAAAACCACAGATAATACTATAAAGCACAGTACATCTATCAGAGACCGAGAACCAATCAAGCCCCACAACACTGAACCCAACTTCAGCATCACTCTCTAGATCCTAGATTTCTATTAGTGATTTGACATTCACTGAGAAGGCTGACAGACATGGGATCACCTTGTGTAATGTCCACAATGCAGATCATCGCCACAGGTCTGGTAATATGAGTAATTTTGTGCTGCTAAAAATGTTCCAAACATGTGAAATTAAATTATATTCGGGTGATGTCTAAGTTAGAATCTGATCCATATCTACATTTCAAAATATTAAAAAGTATATTATTTCACAAATAAACCGAACACCTCCTTCTTAAGATAAATGAGTACTTTCTAAATTTTCATCCAATGTATATCAGCTTTAACTTGTATATAACAAGTTAAACAGTAATCTGTTCAAGGGCTCATATACAATTATGGGGAAACACTATTCTCTGCTTTATTTATGTATAGAAGTATATTTATGTATAGAACTGCATATGTAACGGTATATCTAATCGGAAATAAAAATAACTTTGTAGTGGCTGATGTTTAACTTCTCTGTACGTTTTTTTGTGGGGGGGGCTTTAATGAATTTGAATGAATTTTAGAGTCAGTCAAATAATTGAATAATACATATGGAACAGGAATAGAGCAATATCTTCATCTCTGTTCATGCTTTTCAATGTTTGGAGGACCCTGTGTTGTCTAAAATCCTCAAAAAGTTTTTTTTTCTTGTTTTTTTTTTTCAATTTTATTTTTAACCATTTCCTGACATTGGGTCTTCGAAAAAACACATTAGACCATTTTAGAGCATGCCTCCCTCCATCCCTCAACAACTTTACATATGATTGTAGGATAACTGTATTTTTCCCAAATTGCTATTTAAAGCATTTTTTCTTAAATTGGGTGCTGGAGGCCCAGTGCTCTGTATGGTTTACTGTTTTCCTTGCTCTAGACAAACCTGATCCAACTAATCATCTCATTACCAAGCCCTTACTGATTTGAAGTGGTGGTGCTAGAAAAGGGCAAGTGCTAAAATGTGCAGAGCAGCATGTACTCCAGGACCAGGGTTAGGAAACAATTCTTTTAAGAGCCATCCACTGAAGAGCCTTTAAGGAGGTTTAAGAGGCTGATCTATGACATATTAAAGGTTGAGCAGGTTTATTGTTATCATCAGGTCCTGCATTCAAAAGTGTTCAGTTTTTGGCACTGTTTTGGCTTTGGAATTAATTTGAATCACTAAAGCCACAGGCAACTGTAATTTGCCTTACGGCTCTCTGAGTGGGAAGGATGGCATATGCTCTTCGCCATTCATTACTCAGCAGATATGGGGACTCGAGTTTGAGTTAAGTCGCTCAAATAGTGACTTCAGATTTGACTTGAGACTTGTCTTCAAATGTCTCGGACTCGACTTGAACTTCAATTTTGGGACTCAAACAATCTTTGTGTAGTGCAATTTATTATTATTACTATAATAATTTTTTTAAATGTATATATTTGTTGTTAGTTTAGTGACCTGCATTCAGTTCCCTCCCAGCTATGCACAATGAAGCGCATGCGCGCAGCCACAGGCATCAGCACCATGGTCGCAACAACCCGCTGTAGCTGAGCCTTTTGTTGTTAAATTTGATTATAAAATATACTTCTATTAATGATTAATAATTATTGTTTAAATTTTGCTAGATTTTTAGTTATAGTAGTACACGGACTATAAGACTATAGACTGCATATTTATTTGCAATTATCTAATTAATTCAGCCGACTGCTGTTTACTTTACTGTGCTCTCTGCGGCAAAGTACAACCCACGAAATTAAAGGTACTCTATTTTTATTCTTGCTTAGTTTTTATTAAAAATAAACAACCCGTTTAGCAATAAAATAATGTCCACTCGCACTGGTGTAGCCCAAACTAGTCCAAGCCCCCCTCAGCCAAGTGCTAATTCCCCACGTGAGAGTTCACGCGTGGAGCATTCTCCTTCATTGTTCCATGGTTCCGTGAATCAAACTTAGAGTCAGAGCATGAGGCGCACAATGCAACCGCAGCTTTTTTTTCGTTACCACCAGACCTGCTGCACCAAACCATTCTGTAAAGTGGGAAAAAAGACATGTACTTACAAGTTTTAGTGTTTCTTCACACTGAAAAATAATGAGATGCCTGAGCTACACAGCCAGGTAATAATGAGTCATATATGATGCTACAAACAGAAAATAATAAAATATTGCAAAATACTGTTGTTAAAGTTTTTCGTTTTTACACATTGCACTGAAATATACTTTTAAAAGTGATCGTACGGCTGATCAGTTCTGATACTTGTGTGTTAAAAAAGACAGTGCTGTACATGGTTTAAAATAAAAAGAAATAGCAATGCAGTGATGTGGGACGGAACAATGGCATTAATGCTTTTCAACTATAAGAGACTTGAGACTCGACTTGGACTCATGATGAGAGACTTCAGACTTTACTTGGACTTGCCCCTCAGAGACATGAGACTTGATTTGGACTTGAGCTCAAAGATTTGAGACTTGACGGGGACTTGCAAAAAATGACTCATGAACATCTCTGGCTCAGCACAATGCCAACCTGGACATCTATTAGCTGATTTAACATAATTGGCATTTAGTGTTCTCCTCTAAGCATGTTGCCCAGTAACATAAAAAAATATGAAATTATACTTACATTCTTTTGGAGGGAGATTTTGCTGGTCATTTTCAAGATGGCCACAGTCCTTGGCCAGTGAAGAAATGGAATAATAGCAATTAGCCCTGTGCTAACAGAGTCAGTATGGGTATTACCGCTTCACATTCAAATACCCCAGTTGCCTGCAGTGAGAATAACCTCTGCTTTAGAGAGAGTGTCATTTAGTTTGTATTTAGGCACAGATGGAACTACAGCACTCGGCTAAGCCATGTTAGCACTGGAAGAGAGCATTGCCACCATGAAGAGCTCTCACTGAACTATATGAACTCACCGAGTTGTCTAATTTATATATATATTTTTTTTTTTTTTTTTTTTTTTTGCCAAGGAAATTACACTTGTACCATGCCATTATTTAAGCCGGGTCCAAAAATAACCGAAAGAGATGTCCGCTGAGACCATGCTGCCAAGGCAGCTGGGCCAGGCGTATTTTTCCCCTCATTGATCTGTCCATCTCCCTTAGCTAGAATAAACCCTCTGTTAGCATGCTGCCTTCCACTCTAATTCCCGTTTAAGTGATTGGCTGATAATGTTGGACCCCTGCCTGGAACCAGGTCTCCGCTCCAAGCGTTGAGGAAAACAAAGTGACTAACTCTGTGCTTTCATTCGCTCCCCCTACTAGACAGAAGCGCCGCTGTTTGTTTTGCAGCCTCTCGGCTTTTATGAAAATGAACAGAACCCTAAAGGAGCCGTCCATAAGCTGTGATTTGCATTTCTGTCTAGCTGCAATATTACTCTCAAAGATAGTCCCAAAGCACCACAATTAACTTTGAGCTCATTTCTTGTATGGATGTTTGGCATGACAGTCTTGGGCTGAGGCCACCTCGCCACATGCTTGGACTTTTCATTATCACAACTCTGCTGCCCTAAAGATGTCCAAACATGCACCTGTCTGGCCCTTGAGGACCCCCATCTGGCTCCAACGAGCAAATACCACCCGTTCCCTTTCCACCTGGCTGCAAGGTGTTAGCTGGGCAAATAGGCAGCTAATGAAACAACGTGACGCTTCTCACTAGTGCTTTCTTGCTGATTGATGTAAGCGGGACTAGGCAACAGATGGTCTGTCTGCCTAATCAGTCATGAGGTAGGACAGAACCCAACCTGGCACTGGCTCCAGCCTGGTCTTGGGAGAACACACAGAGTCTGATCTAGGATGAGCCTCGTAAATGTGTTTTTGTGTCTGGTGACCACTGATGAGGGAATAGAGGATGACCAACACATACTTTACAGCAACAGATCAACTGTCTCTGACATTACATTTACAAAGTGGACCAACAAGGTGGACAGTGAGTGGCAATGTTTAAAATCTCCAGCAGCACTGCTGTGTCTGATCTGTATATAGCCTTATATCCACTATATTGCCAAAAGTATTCATTCACCCATCAGAATCATTGAAGTCTTGAATAGCATAGGATATATTACATCTTATCTTGTGTACAATTATAAAAATAATTCAGGTTTCATTTTCTTCCATGGCCATAGGTGTATAAACCAAGCACCTTTGCATGCAGACAGTTTCCTCAAACATTTGTGAAAGAATGAGTCACTCTCAGGAGCACAGTGAAATCAAATGTGGTTCCATGATAGGATGCCACCTGTGAAGTCCAGTTGTGAAATGTACTCTTTGTAACTTTGGCCATTGCCAGGAAAATGGTACTTGTCTGACTGCAATATGCCAAGTGTAAAGGTTGGTGGAGGGGGGATTATGGTGTGGGGTTATTTTTGAGGAGTTGGGCTCGGCCCCTTAGTTCCAGTGAAAGAAACTCTTAATGCTTCTGCATACCAAGACATTGTGGACAATATCATACTCCCAACTTTGTGGGAAAAGTTTGGGGACAGCCCCTTCTTGTTCTAACATGACTGCACACCAGTGCACAAAGCAGGTTATATAAAGACATGGATGAGTGAGTTTGGTGTGGAGCCAGGCCTTCTCATCCAACATCCGTCTGATATCTCAAATGCTCTACTGGAAGAATGGTAAAAAAAATCACATAAACATACTACTAAACCTTGCAGAAAGCTTTCCCAGAAGAGTTGAAGCTGTTATAGCTGTAAAGGGTGGGCTGACATCATATTAAACCCTATGGATTAAAAAAAAAAGGATTTTTAAAATATTAATTTTCTAATAAAATGACAGCTCGTTGTATCTTCCAGTCCCTTGCTTGCTTTTTTAATACCTGAAACGGTTTTCCATGGTGGTATGCTGGATATCCAGGATATTTCCTCATATAGAAGTCAAGGCTACTGCTCAAAAAGCTCTGCTTCCTCTTCACCAGGAGCACTGTGGCTCGTCAATCATTCCGGCACCACGGGAGATGAATGAGAAGGAGGAGTGGAGAAGCCAGGACGTCTGGGTAATAGTGTCTCCGTCCTGTCACACCCATGAAGCCCACATTCAATTAATTAGACCCAGGAAAATGCTCCTGACCCCTTAGAGGCAGGGCAAATTGTAAATCAGATCCCATATAAAACGGGCTTCTGCATGTTTTAATACTCTTCTGCTTTAGCCTGACTTATTTTTTATTTTTTCCAGCAAGCAAAGGCAGAGAACTATTTTTCATAGCCCTTTGCTATTTCAGCACATTCTTTTGGCTGTGTTTAGTTGGTAATATGTGTTTTGTTGGTAATACACTGTATATTCTGAGGATGTACTGATGAAATATTAGGACAGCCTACTGATCAAGCGAAAAACATTTTTCATCTCTTAACATTGGTCTGGAAGTGACAGTACCAGAATGCACTGTGGGTAGATGATGAGCCAGTGCAGAGAGTGATGTATCATTTGCTAGGAAACTTTGGGTCCAGTCACTGATTGGTATAAATGCCCATGATGTCAAAAATGGAAACCAGAATCAGTTTGCAAGGCAACTATGCAGTTAATGAACAAAACAAACACTGTTTAAGAGTTTAATACTACTTAAGAGTAAGTGAAAGTTGAGTGAACAGTAGCTATATGCTATAATACAATTCACAATGATAAAGAATACAACAGTGCTAGAAGCATTTTGTATGTGTGTGTGTGTATGTGTGTGTCTGTCCTCGTATACCCCAACAGGTGCATGCAGCCCTAACAACACACATTAGTCACTGGGACAGCTGGAGATACAGAAATGGCTAAGTACAGCTCACTAGCTGAAATTCTGGCCTCGTCCTAATGGAGAAGAGTCCTATTACTTCTTTGTAATAGCTGTTACATGGTCAGGGTTTTTGACCAGAATGGTCCTGTAGAAATAGCCCACAATGATTTCTACATTTTTGTGCTTAATTCAATGTTTGAGACATTCAGATTACATCAGATGTATGACACTGAACAAAAAGCTTTCCAAAGCCAGTGTTTTGCCCAGTGAATATTTTCACCCTCAGTACAATTGGGTCCTTAAGGCACTTAAAGGCAATGATCATGATATCAATCTAAAACACTTTTTATAAAATTCTGAGGATGTTTCCTCACCGTTTGCTATCTCTCCAGTTTGTTTGCGCACTGGAAAAAACTCAGGTGTTTGTACAAAGCTGATTAGTAAATGGGGAGAAAACTTAGGGTCACAGTCCACAGTGGAGAGAAAGTTGGAAACCATTAAAAGGTATGTGGATTTTGCTCCATTTCTGTTCAATAGGTGTGTAACATTGACTTACAGTATTTTTGCTGTTACAGACTAGTTGAAGTTGAACTTACTTTAAATTTAGGACCCTGCTAACTGCATGACAATGAAAACAGACCAAACATGTTACAAAACTAAACAACTCAAGTTACAAATTAGATTCTGTACTAATTCAAACATTAATTCATTCGTTCATTCATTGTCTGTAACCGATTATCCAGTTCTACCCAGATTCACTGGTCACAGGGTGGGAACACACCCTGGATGGGGCGCCAATAATTCGCAGGGCAACACACTCGCACATTCACTCACACACTCACAGCTAGGGACAAGTTTGAGTAGCCAATCCACCTACAAACATGTTTTTGGATTAAGGGAGGAAAGCAAAGCACCCAGAGGAAACCCACGCGGACATGGGGAGAACACACCAAACTCCACACAGGCTGGTATTGCTTTCTTATATGGAAGCCTAATGGGCATGATGAAAATATAAGTTCAAAGTATGTTCCCGAGACAAAAAATACTTACCACTAAAGCATTAATGGAATATTACAGGTAATGTTCGCTGAACGTTTCACCTTATGTTAAATATATCATAAATATATCACATAAATTATATATATGTATTCATAAATTGAGAGGTCTAGGTGCAAAGCTCCTTTTGATTGGATGGGTGCCAGAGTTTCAGGGAACTCCCATTTCTGTGTTTCCATCTGCCGGAGTCATTCGCCACATCTGTGTATTCTATATTCTATGAATGCAAAACACAACTAATTCCATCTCTCTAATCTTTCCAGAGTAAATGACTGCCCACCTGTCCTGCCTGACATTGATGGAAGATTGACTACTGGGGTCTTCCTCTACCCAAGAACAGCTGCTCACCCTCAATCTACTGCTATGTGTGTCGGACTGGTTGTCAACTAAATTGTATGGAGTCAGTGTATTAATATTTGCATTGCAGTTATTCTTTTTAAAGCTAATACTGTTATTAACCTTGTCATCCCAGTTTTGACCAGAGGAGGATGTAAGTCTTGGTCCCTCCCCAGGTTTCTCCTGTGAGCTTCAAGGAATTTTTTTTTTCCTCGCCACTGTTGCATTTGGCTTGGGGGTTATTTTTATTTTGTTAATAATTTTCTCCTAATAATTGAATCTTTGCAAACATATCAGTTTTAAAAAATTGCAATATAAATACATTTAATTTGATAAGAAAAAACATCAAGAAATATAATAAATACTATTATAATGAGGGCGGCATGGTGGTGCAGCAGGTAGTGTCACACAGCTCCAGGGACCTGGAGGTTGTGGATTCGATTCCCGCTCCGAGTGACTGTGAGGAGTTGGTGTGTTCTCCCCATTTCCGCGTGGGTTTCCTCCGGGTGATTCTCCCACAGTCCAAAAACACACGTTGGTAGGTGGATTGGCGACTCAAAAGTGTCCGTAGGTGTGAGTGAATGTGTGAGTGTGTGTGTGTGTTGCCCTGTGAAGGACTGGCGCCCCCGCCAGGGTGTATTCCCGCCTTGCGCCCAATGATTCCAGGTAGGCTCTGGACCCACCGCGACCCTGAACTGGATAAGCGGTTACAGATAATGAATGAATGAATGAATGAATATTTTAATGATCCTGAAAATCAGTAATTAGATGTACTAATATTGACTTTAATACTGGTATTAATATTGTGTTTAAGTAAGGACTGGTGTTGGATATTTTTTCTATATAATTCATTTATTGATTTTTGATGTGGTTGATGAAATATGTAACCTCTTTGAATAAAATATAAAATAAAAATGAAAAAAGTGTTTACTTGTCAGTATTACATTGTTTGCAGTATTCATGCCACCAAGTTTGTAGGTCACAATTAGATACAGTATAGTACAGTACAAATGTGGAAGCAAAAGTTCTCCAAAGAACACTTTATTTTTCAGAAAAGATGTTGTAATTATTCTAACAAACATCCTAAGTTTAGCTTAACCCTCCTTACCACCACCATACTTCCCCCAAAGCTTCTGGCTCTGTTCTGAGATTGTCAAACATCACTTTTCCGTCACTAATCATGATGCACAAACTCAATCAGCATCCTGCAGCTTCCCAAACATCCCTGATTACCGTGGTGACACGTTGCTGCAGCGACCGTGCGTTTTCATGCTGTGCGATCAGGCCCGTTCACAAGCCAGGAGCTGTTGAGACGTGTCAGCGCTTTATGAACGTCTCATTAGCGCTTCATTAGAGCTTCATTGTCGTCAGCCTTCAATCCGAACCATGGGGCGCTGGGCAACCTTCCTCTGTTTCTGCCTCACTGCGCTCGGGCTGATGATGAGAGACAGAAACAGATTGGGCTCAGTGCCGCAAGCTCTCTCCCTGGACCCAATGAACCGCAACACCACCGCCCTGCCATGTGGAAAGGCCAATCGTATTGGTCCAGCAGAAAGCTAGGGCCAGTTTTATTTGCTAGCCTGGCTGGCGGTCAATCTGACAAACACCGGCTGCTTCCACAGTAGGTGGACTTGATTATATGAATGCTAAGGCTCTAGAGGCAGGCCGCACCATCTGACTCTGTGATACAAACACCATGTGTGGGAATGTGTGAGAGGGAGCAAGAAACTTTAGACCTCTTAGGTCATGCATCAGTTTCTAGCCAACCGTATACCCATACAAGCCATTTTTTACACCAACATTGATGTTCCTAGTATGTTTCAAAGTCAATATGATTTGTCTTGTTTTTCCCTCTACAAAAAATGTATTGAGTGTCCTGACTTACAAGCTCATTAAGTAGTAATAATTTTAATATTGCTACACGCATGTTACATACTAGCTAGTATTAAACCAGACCAAATCTTCCTTTCATCAGAAACTATGGCATTTTAATATAGTCAAAAACCTGAAGATCACAACCATTTATCAGGTGAACAAATAAGTCTTAAAGGGTTTTTGGTGTAATATATACTTGTAATTAAATATTCAAACATTTTTCTGATTTTGTTATTTTATGGTAATTGTTGTGTAATATTAAAAATGACAATTATTTGGTTTGAAAAAAATATTTGCATTATTACACCATGTTCACAATTCGTAATTTAGTAATCACCATATTTTAATAGTCAAAATCAACACTCACACATACTTTGGGATACAATATTATCCCAAAAAACAGAACAAGTTCATGTACATATTCTTGCAGTGCTTTTTCCTTGATGGAGTAATGAATACAGTGAACAATACATTTTTCTTGCTCGTCATTTCTAAACAACTTGCCTTTTAGGTTATTTTTTGTTGAATAAAATGCCAATAGAGCTGTCACATCAGCCCAAGCAGTTTCTCCTCCTATGCACCAGAGGTCTCTGTCTCCAGCCTGAGTTGGTTCTCCTCCAAACCACCAGAGGTCACACTCACCTAAATTCTAGCTTGAATTTCACATCTGTCTCTGATTAGTTAAATCATTTGAAGAACATTTAAGCTCACTGTTTTGTTCTACAGGTTGCGAATTATTGTTCGATCTAAGTCTACAATTCTGAGTGTAAGTTTATGTATAGCTTTTTTAACCTGGTTCTTGAATCTTGGCTTTGATCGGCTTGCCCTTTGGATTATGGTTGTTTTCTCAGATGGTCTTCATGGTTTTTTGACTCCTTTTTACTTTGGTTTTTGTCTCTTAAATAAATCTGTAACTGACTCCTAACCACTTTGTAAGAATGATAACTATGACAAGAGCAAGGGAACGTTTGAATTTTGAATTGCAAATATGCATTACAAGCACACAAAAATCCCTTTATAATTTAATACAAACCTTTGTGTTTTTTCTGTGGTGATTTTTGAAGTGGTGCTAAAAAAACACACCCACAAGAAACAAACTGAACGAAAAAAAAAAAATTTAAATAACACACCTGGCCACTTAGTAGCTACAAAATTTTACAAAACTCTCTGGAATTAGATCTATATGTGATGTAGGGTATTTCAGTCCAAACTACATCTTGCATTGAAATGTCTTAATGTCCTGTTAAAGAGACAACTGCTAAAAATGTTTGTTCCTTATCACGCATTAAAATTCATGTATAAACTGCCAACAATAAATCAACTGATAACATACATATTATCATACACCAAGCATAACATATACATACACCGAGTTTCTGAGGCTAAGAAGGCAATGTAATTGATGTGACTCATTTCTCAGATACACAAATTTGCATGCAACTGCTGCCAAAGCCAATTTGAACCACTTGACAAAGCTTGCTGGTTTAGCTTGGGGTATTTTGGGGTATTTTAAATGAGGCAGTTCAACCTGTTATTAATGGCAAATGATGTAAAGTTTCAAATGATGATATGTTCTTAGTGGTCTGTTCCATATATGCCCTTGCAATCATACCTGGGGGTAGGGTCAAACACAAAAACATGCATTCAATCCTTCATGTCATGTAAGAGCAGGTTAAATGTCAGATCCTTGGCACTGTGTGTTTTTTTACTAGGAAGCTAAAGTGCTAAACCACCTCAGCGACTGTCAGGACTAAAGCAGTCCAATGCTGCAATGCCCTGGAAATATGAAATTGTGCATATATAAACGTCTTATCACATTAGCATGGTTTTAGCCCAGCTATTCAAGTGCAGTGACAAGATATCTATTCATCGTATGTAGGCTATCTACAAAGCAATATCATCAGGCCTAGAACAGCTCAGAGGATTTGATCTGGCAGGCGTTGCTTTCTTATTTACTTTATTTACATCTCATCATTCCAAGTGGAAGGCAAGGCCAGAACAAGATAGTGTTGCTCTTACAGGAAAGCATTTATTCATTTACAGGGAACTGTCATAAATTACACAGCCTAAACAAATACATGTAACGTCATTTTTTTTTCAAGAATCAGTGCAAGAACACCCACAGCACTTTTGTCTAATCTTTAACTTTCAAATATCTAATGGGGCCATTGTTGGTGGTTTGTCGAGCCTTGCATTGATGTTAGGAGTCCTATAATCTCTCCAGACTTTTGAGTGTTTCGGTTTTGTTCAAACCAGAATATCAGAAAACCAGAAAAATTTGTTCTGACCAAAAGAGGTAGACTTGGACCGAAATAAACTCATCCAAGGTCCTGTTTGTGTGCAATGTGAAAACACTCTTTTTGATGGTTCAGATTTTGGACCAATTGTAGTGTAATAGAGGCAGTGTTAATGAGAGTGTTGTGACATATGGACATAGGGCTGCTGTTCCTATGGACAGTCCTGTTTTTCAGCTCCCTGTCCCCTCCTCCAGTGTAACATCTGAATGGATGCTTAATAGTCCACCTTTTTACTGTACTTTACTGTACTTTTAATATTCTATATTTTTACTATAATATTTCAACATTTTACTTTGGATTTGTTTTATGTTGTGTTTGTCACACAAATATCAGTAGGAACACTTCAGCTTTAATTGGTTTAACTCCACCCAGTGAGGAGTATAGAGTGAAGAAATGACAGGAATAGTTTTCAGGATGATAGATTCAAGGCAGAAATGCTTAGAGAAAAACAGACATTACTTAAAAATGAAAAAGTGAAAACTGAAAACAAGAAAAACATGCATGAGAACACAAAGAAATATTTCAGAACTAAGCAGGGCAATGTCGAGGAATCTGTACATGTGAAGACATAATAAAAGAGGAGAATAGTTAGTATGCTTGCTGAAAAAAAGATGTTGTAATTCTTTGCATAGATACAGTCATAAAACACTGTTTAAGACAAGGAGCCTTGACTTAGAAGTGCAGCTCATTTGAACACTGAACACCTACACCTACTGAGCAAAGTACTGTTTTCACCTGAATTGTATAATCATTCATTCATTCATTCATTCATTGTTTGAAACAGCTTATCCAATTCAGGGTCATGGTGGGTCCAGAGCCTACTCAGAATCACTGGCCACAAGGCAGGAACACTCCCTGGAGGGGGCACCAGTCCACACATTCACTCACTCCTACGGACCCTAGAGGTGGGCGATACCGGGAGTTGTGTAAATACAGGGCCAGTATCGCCGATATCGATACCACTAGTCTTCGCCATGTGCCAGTGCAGAGGCAGAAGATGGGACCGGGGGTGGGGTAGGGGCTGGGGTGCTCTTTGCAACATGACGAAGCCGGGGGGTTGGGGTGGGGTGGTGCGCGCTTCTCTGCGCTGCTTCACACACAGACTTTAGCGGGAGAGCAGTGGGAGAGAAGAAAAGCTTGAATATCGATCTTTTTCCACGAGTATTGATCAATACCAATACCAGCGTTGGTATCGATATTATCGATATTTGGATCGATCCGCCCACCTCTAACAGACACTTTTGAGCCAATCCACCTACCAACATATGCTTTTGGATGGTGGGAGGAAACCAGAGCACCAGGAGGAAACCCACACGGACACGGGGAGAACACACCAACTCCTCACAGACAGTCACCCGGAGCGGGACTTGAACCCACAACTTCCAGGTCCCTGGACTGCTTAGTAACTACTTCCACAAATTTTATATTTTCTCATAAGTTAATAATTGTGTTTAGGCCTATTTATCTGTTCTCTGTCTGTATTTCTTAGTAATTATTTTACAGTAATTTAATACGAAGAAGTCAAATTTCATCAAGAGCAACAAAAACATGCAGAAATACAAGCAAAATTTTACCTTACACTCATAAAAGGTGCTACAGAGGATTCTTTAAGGGATGACATAGAAGAACCACGTTTGGTTTCATAAAGAACCATTTTTGCTTAAGAGATGTGTGAGGGTGAAGAAACTCCTAAAGGTTAAAAAATCCAACACTCAAGCTTAAGGTTCTTTACCCATTTCAAAATATTATCAAAAATATTTTTTCTTTTTAATGTTTCTTTGTGCTTCTTCTATGGCATCTTTCAAAGAACATATTTTAGCACCTTTATTTTTAAGTATGTATGTCACTGAGTTCCAGGTGACACCTCTGCAGAGGTGTGTGCATATATGAACCATAGGATTGTGATTCCCACTGTGATACTTCTGCTTGATCTCAAACTGCACACTAACACACTACTTAGGATACAAAAATACTTCATAATAATTCCTAGAAGTATACTTAGTAGGCTAATAAGTAAAACGCATGCATGTGTGATTTCGGACACAGCATTAATCAGCCAGAGTTAGAGTTCAACCGTTTAACCCTTTAAAGCCTGAAACATGAAATAATAATACAATAAAGCAGATATTTTTGGAAATCTCACATTATGTTGGCCTTTAACTAAAAATCTAAATGTTGTTCATTTATACATTTTGGATCATAAATATTCTGAATGCATCATATTTAGGCATTTACCAATATTTTTTCTTTAACTGGTCCTTCATTTAGTTCACTGCATCAGTTAAAACACTTTTTTAAAAACATTGTTTTCTTAATTTTGATTTATTTCAATTAAACACACAATATCAAATTATTGTCTCCATTCTTTAGAACTTTTCAGAAAAACATGACATTGAGCCGATGAGAAACACTGCCCCAGAGGTCCTTGAACTATGAGTACTCTGTTCTTCTCTCTGACCTTTTTACATTTTATATACTGGTGGTAATAAAAACACCAAAACCACAAAGTCTATTTTTTTTTTGTTGATCTGCACAGTCGTGATTCCATATTTAGAGAAACTGCAGTTGTTTCTGTTACTGTCTGAACTTTGGCTTGAGGTATGAGGTCATTCAACAGACGTCCCATACTCACCTGTATCATCACCATCTTCTTCTGTATCTGTCTCACAAAATCTAAGTCGACAACTTAGCCAACTCATTTTGCACACAAAGGCTTTTGGAAAACTACAAATACATTTTTGTTTCATAAAAATGCTTTGTCAAATTGTCTAAATGTGTTTTGCTTCTGTAAAGAACAAATTGAATTTTCTGAATATTTATTATAATTAGTGAGCATTTGACAGGTAGGATACACTACATCTATGAAATGGAACAAAAATGCTTAGTGATACTACAAGTAACAGCATTCAAATCATACCTGGAATTGCTTCAGTTTAACAAAAAAGATTTTCTTGTGTGTTTTCATGATGATAGCAACAAATTTTAAAGGTTGGTAAATGCATGGACATGCTTCCACTTCATTCATATTTCAGTAGAGAACTCAGAACACTCACCCCAAAAGGATAAATATTTGTTTCTGTATTTCTATTCATTAGATGATGAAAGAGCCACCTCTAAAGATCATGTATCATATTTGATATGTTTGGCTTTAAAGGGTTAAGGATGTGAAATTGTGAATACAGAGCTGGTAAATATGTAGGAAAGCATTGTAAAAGCATGCAATATATATGTTTGTGTCTTACATAAGATACATAAATAAGTCACAGCATTAAATTGTAAATTATAGAAATTAATCTGTTCATTTAGACGTCCCTCTGTAAATCAATTAATGTTAAATATGGGCGGATGCAGCCCACGTAGGTTTGTGCAGCCACATTAACACACACACACACACACACACTTCATCAAAAGGGAAATACCTTCTCAAGCAGCAACTCCACTGCATTCTACACAAACACAAACACACACCAACACTTCCCTTCCCACGCTCCCCAACATCTTCCGCTGCCATGTGGCCCAAGAACTGCTTTGGTGGCATATATTTTACAAGTGGCTGCCTATCTTTATCCGTTTCTGCCTGACTCGAGGAAGGAAATGAGGACCTGTCATGGTTCTGTGGTCCACTAGGGCTGTCATTATCACTGGCAGCCCATGTGTGTCTGCATGGCTTCCTCAGCAGAGGGATGCTTCTAAGGTATTCCTGATAAAACCCCCTGTAGTGTGTAGTGCTGGCAGCTTTAATACATAGTAGATACACACCGAAGAAGGATCTCCTTATTTACCATGCTGACCAGTGTTCCATGGCTGTACATTTCAGTCATTAACATGTGCCTCAGTGTTATCTGAAGAATTTCTTCAGCTGTTGCTGGGCTTATACTACCAAAGTGATAAGATTTTCAAGCATGGTGGAAAGGCAAGTCAATGTGGAAGCAAGGGGTTTCAGACAACAGATGATTTTGTGTATGTTTCATCATCTCGTCATTTCATCAGTACATTACTGCCGAGATCACAGGACATGCTTGTTCAGAGAGTTTTCTAGGTAAAACAAAATATAATAAAATAAAACAGTAATAATAAATAAATAAATAAATAAAAATAAGCTGAAGAATTTTAAAGCAGTCTTGTTATATATAATATGCATAACGAAACATCTGCGCCTTGTTAAATGTTTCCCTTCATGAAAGTACATAAGGACAAAACACGCGTGCGAGAGAAGTCCTACTTGCAAAACCTATTGCCTTCAATACTAAGCACTGCTGTCTCATTTAGTTTGTACACTCTGTTCTTGGATGAAAACAAAAACTATAATGAAAAATATTCTTTGAGACTGTATTTTTCACAACAAAAATTAGATAAGAATTAAATAATAATAATCATTTGTAGATGAGAACTTTGAAAACAAAAATAGCAGGGAAATAAAAACAGGAAAATGCTGTTTGCTGTTTTCAAGGCAATGAGAGCAGCTGAGGAGAATAAAGTCAATGTTTTAGTGAAAAAGAGTCGACTCCCAAAACATTGCATGGTATACAACGGCACACATTTGCCCAGTGATCCATAAAGGAATCGTCTTCGTTGGCAAGCATGTTCTGCAGCACACTTGGAAACGTGGCCATATTCCTTCCATAATTTTGGACATTAACATGGTTTTAAATGTAACACTTTTAGGCCATTGTTTAGGTAATTTATTAATAAATTGTACCTCAAGGAGTAAAACCTTTAAGATTACATGACTAAAATTATGTTAATTGTTTGGTTTCATTTATTGGGCTAAAACTTGTCTAAAAGTTTGTAGTTTTCATCAACTAAAATTAAAATAATTAAATGGATGTCTAAAATGAGACAAATTAATATAAATTTTGTCAAAAGACTAAGACTAAAATCTAAATCAGCTGACAAAATTAGCACTGCTTTTGCAGACAATGGTTTTAACTTGTGCATGCATAGCTTGCATAATCTCCATAGAAGGTCACAAAGGGTCACCAATCCAAAAGCCCCCTGAGTTAGTCTATGGAACAGTGGAATTAATTTGGTGTGGACCTCCATCCAGAAACTTGGAATGAGTTGAAGTGGCATTTGTGATCAGAATTAATTACCCAACATCAGTACTTGACCTCACAGCAATGTTTCAAAGCCTTCATGGTAGTAAAAGGTGTTGCTGCAGCAACGGAGGGCAAACCCTGTCAGTATTCTTAATTAAAGAAGAAACATTGATAGGCAGGTGCCCAAAAACATTAGGTCCATATGTGTTTTAAAGGAAAAACAAATAATTTGCTATATATGTATATATAGGGCAGTGTGTAGACAAGAGATCTTTTAAGAGACACTGTGGCTTTTGTGCCATCCATCATCTGGGCACACCATCCTCACATTTGACTCGGTGGTCCAAGAGGTCTGGCAATTAATGGAAGGCATCCATCCCATACGCCTCTTAAAATGTCAGGCCTGGGCATGAATGCTAATGGCAGTTTGCTGGGGACCATCTCACTGTTCATTTTCCCTCCTTATTCACATTATAAGTTGTTTCTAATAGTCTGTGCATTTCCCAAAATATAAAAAAGCAGTAAAAAATGTACCCTATTAATGTCATACTAATCGGAAGGGCCCAGCGTGAAATAAGACTTGGTGGATTTGGGCCAGGCAAACACACCACAGGCACGCTCCCATTTTCTCTTGTTTTGTCTCTCCGTCCTATTCCATTTGCATAAAATCCAATTTCCCAGAGCACTTAGCTTGGTGCCATAATAGACGCTCAAGGCGCAGAGAATGCGGAATATGGATTGTAGGCTTGGTATGGATGCTCCCATGTAAGAGCCATTGCAAAGAGGTACTGGAGATGCGATTTAATGGGAGATTTGGGATTTCAGTTGCAAAACCCAAACAAGAGCAGCCCTAGAGGTTCAATTAGCAGGTGGAGATCTGGACGCTTTGTGGTGATTACCAAGCCTTGTTTTCTGCTAGTCAAATTACTTCATGGAAAATATCTTTGATTAGTAGAAGTCTACTGCAGATTATTACACCAAAACAAGTCATCAGGACGATCATTAATTGGCTGGTTCATTAATCTTTGCTCAAAAAAAAAACATTCTTTCATAGCAACTGTTACTGGCTTGAAATTGTGTTGTAAAATGGTGACTTAAATGCCATTCAACCTTATCTGTCTCGTTGTAAGAACTTTTAAATCAGTTCTTTTCCCCTTCATATACACATCTCACTCAATAAACCCATTCAATCTACACCATTCAGCCATAATATTAAAACCACCTCCTTGTTTCTACATTAACTGTCCATTTTCTCAGCTACACTGACCATACATGTGCACTTTATTGTTCTAAAATTATAGACTGTCAACATTTGATTGCTCTTTTCACCCTATTCTTCAGCGGTCAGGACCACCAAAGAGTAGGTATTGTGTGTGGTGGCTAAATCTCAATGCACAGTGACACTTATGTGGTGGTGGTTTGTTGGTATGCATGGATCACATACAGCACGGTTGCTAGAGGTTTTTTTTAATCCCTCAATGTCACTGTTACAATAGGAACAGTCCACCAACCAAAATATCCAGCCAACAGCGTCCTGTGGGCAACTTCCAGTGTCCACTAGTTAAGTACTTGACGATGGATAAAACAAAATGTGTTGCAACAGATGATCTAACTTTACAAGGTGAAGCAATTAGGTAGGTGTGTCTAACAGAGTGCGCAGTGAGTGGACAGGCCCTGAAGCAGTGGCACAGGTGTCTAATGTCACTATGCTCAATACCTCCCACACAAACACACACATCACCCAGGACTATCTTTCAATACCCGTATTTCAATATACAGGTTAAAAGAGAACTGTGCACCATTGTTGAATATGTTTCAAAATTAATTAGACCTGGTAAACAAATGACAAATGATAAGCTAATATTTCCAGACCAGTATTGTTTTCTTCACACAAAGGCAAATTGCTTTACGCCCTATAGCTGTAAACACATGGGAGCAAGCAGTGAGGCTTAGAGTCTTAACACAGAGACAATGAGTGTGGCCCACAGTGAATGAGCATTAGAGCTAATTTTGAAAAAGGCGAAGTTCCTCTGAGAGCGATCGCTTGCTGCGGTGCGAGGGAGCGGCCTACAGGCACAAGCCTTTGTTAACTAACAGAGGAGGAGGAGAAGCTTCACATTGCAATCTGCAGCTACAAATTGGCAGGCCATCTGAAGGCAGTGTCACCACTTCAGAGAGGAAAACAAAAGGGTGGGAAGGGGAGGAGGAGGTCTGAGGATGAGGGAAAGAATTGGAATGCAGCATCTTGTCACAACATCCCCAGTTGTTCCACTTCTTTCTTTTTCAATCAGCCAAGCCATGGAGCAGGTGTATACAGCATAGTGACTCTTCAGGGTTGAGGAGGTCTACTACTGCTACTAACTGACAGTATGCTGAATGTTCTATGGCTACTTCTGAATTAAAATAGCGATCATATTGATACTTCTTTGCGCTCATAGACAAAAACAATATCAAGGAAGAGAGGGATCTCCCAGCAGCACAGTGTTTATTTGTAAAATGCGTAATAGTGTTTAAAATGATCTCATGCTTTTTTGTCATATAATGATAGTGGTTACGTAGTGTTAAATTAAATATTGTCATTTTATTCAACAAAATAAAAATCAAACAATATAGTATTTGTTCTGTTCCTGGGTATACTATTGTATTCAAATGTACATTGTGAATGTGGTATATTAATAATGAATTTTAAGCTGTTTTATTTTAATAAAATGCCACCTGCAATTTTTAAATGCTAATTTAAACAAAAAAAAATGAATAAATAACAGTAGCTAGAGCTAGAGATAAACCTGGAACAAAAATGCTTTAAAGCATATTTGTACTCCTAATATCACTTTTGTAATTGCCCAGAAGAATTTTTTTTTTCATTTAAAGGTTTCTCTTATGAAATATTATTTTTACTCGGCCATTATTGAGTAAATTGAGCAATACAACTTTTGGATTACCTTCCCCAAACCTAATAAGATCTTTTTATAAATTGTCCAATTTTGCAACAAAACCCTCATATACTGTATGGGAATGTCCAATGGAATCTGGAATTTAGATTTTAATTCCATTTAGTTTTATAAATATATAAATAACATCTGGCATTTTTACCTAGCAGCTGAGAGACAGCTGTTTTTTTCAAGTGGTAGTCTAAACAATGGGCTCCAATTTGTTAGTAAATATGGAAGCTGTAATCCAGGACTTACCAAAGGACTTACCACTTTAAAACTGATAATTTGCAGTAATGCATTGACTTTCTAATACCTAATGTCATTTTACATTATGAGTAAAAAAATAGACACTTACGAGAGATGATTACTGAGAGAATAGTGTGTGGTAGAGATTTAAGAAAAAAAAAAAACGTATACTTATATGTATTGTATATAAAAGGAGTTATATACAAAGAGAATGGTATATATTAATGTCCTGTACAAGGTTCAGATAAAACTTGGAATGTGTTTTATGAGACTTCGCATGTCCTGGAGCTAGCAAAATGTTAATTTGCATTAGCATTTATTTACTGCTAACATTCAGAACAACTCCAGGAGGGCTAGCAGACGTTAGCATTATCATAGGGAGGTTCTCTGTTTATTGACAGTTTCGACTCATGAAATTAGTGAAAGTAGTTAATTCCCTAATTTAGTCATTGCCAATTCCCATTTAGCTAGCACATACTCAGTCATAAAATGCTAACAAAATGGAAGGATGAAGACTAAAATGTGCTTGCTCTGAGACATGTGAACCCAACCAGTGCTTCTGTTTTGAACTTCAACTAAGATTAAACATCTCAGAATGACTGACTCTAGACACCACTAACTTTACAGATTTGTGTGTTAGTGAATGGATGCCTATGTTGGATAGCACTATGGGGGTGGGACCTTAGTTTTTTATCCACCATATACATCAAAAATGCCAAGTTTAAAAGTAGCAATGCAGGAATAAATAAAAACACAATATATATATATAGTTCACTGACACCAAGTACACCTAGCTTTAGCTGGCCTACCAGCACATGTCAGATAATTTCAGTAAATTCCCAGAATAGTACACAAGGCACAGTAGGCATGAAGAGAATATGTATCACATATTCAGCACTGTAAAATTGGAACACATAAGATGGCAAAGTGTCGAGCTTTGCAGGAAACAGCTTCATCAATGCTGCTATCCTTTGCTTAATGTTGACTTTCCTCACCAGCACTGCACATTGTCCATGCCTCAACTCCTTCTCCTACCGCTGTTGTCATCCTAATGCCTCTCTACCTCCTGAGCTCCAAAGTAAACACGTTCCCTCACCTCCAGAGGTGACAGCTATCCCGCTAACTCGCCTGCCGTCAAGGGATAGGTGTCACATTCTTACTCTATTATTTCATCATGACTCCAGGGCTGAAGATTCTGTCACACGCCGCTGGCAGCCAATCGGAAAAGCTCATTTTCCAGTACCCCGCTTCAGCTTACTGACCAGAATATCCAATCGACTGTGCCAGCACCTTTTGACATTTCCCAACACCTGCCAATACTGGTTTTTAATGTGGCTATCCTGTCATGCATACCTTCAAGGCAAGCATACATTTTTGTTATGTTCACCTTATTTCATGAATGTGTATTCCTTTGGGAAATGAACACTACTATGACATGAGGAGTGAACACTAATATGAGGTGCATTTCAGTGCATTTGTGCAAAGCAAATTACCTAATACAACCTCAGTAGTAAGGCCTCTGGTAGCTGCCTGCTTTCAAATATGGTGATATATGTACAAATAATTTTTAAAACATTTTTATGTAACATATTATTGTATTTCAATAATCTAATATTATTCCAGTCTTTTGCCATTTTAATGCCATAATATTATGATGACTATTGTAATGTTATTAAAAACAAGGGCAAAGAGTTGCCGGACCGCCATTAGACATATAGCCATTGTCATAGAATTGTTTCTGGCATCTCAAAAACATGAAAGCCCAAAGTACATACCCTTGTCATTGGAAGGTTTGGAGAAGCTTTGCTGCTTCATATCATTTTTTTTATCATATCTTTGTTTACATGTGGTTTTTATTATGTGATTGTGCTGTACAGAAAAGCGGAGGGCAGGACTAATAAATTAAGAAATGAAAAAATGAGCACAAACACAGGCATCACTGTTTTTCTTGTTCATTCAATTTAAAAAATAAATACTAGATGATCTACCACAAAAAACAAAGAAGACCAAGAACGTTTTGTTGATTTTAAGAATGAAAATGACTAGTTTATTTCATGTAAGTGGTTAGAGTAAGGGCGGCACGGTGGCGCAGCAGGTAGTGTCGCAGTCACACAGCTCTAGGGGCCTGGAGGTTGTGGGTTCGATTCCCTGTGAGGAGTCTGTGAGGAGTTGGTGTGTTCTCCCTGTGTCCACGTGGGTTTCCTCCGGGTGCTCCGGTTTCCTCCCACAGTCAAAAAACAGACGTTGGTGACTCAAAAGTGTGTGTGTGTGTGTGTATTGCCCTGTGAAGGACTGGCGCCCCCTCCAGGGTGTATTCCCGCCTTGCGCCCAATGATTCCAGGTAGGCTCTGGACACACCGGGACCCTGAATTGGATAAGCGGTTACAGATAATGAATGAATGGTTACAGTAAAGCATGTGAAGTTTCAGGTGGCTGTGCACTGCTATATGGAGCTTTATAAACACACTAATGCCACAAAATGTCTCCCCACCATTCTGGCCCGGTAGGCGGTCCGGCAAAAGTTAAATAAAAAATTCAATATTAATGTGCTATGTTAACAGCAAAATCACCACTTTAAAACTAAAGATAATCACACATACTTTTGGATACAATTATACAATTTGCAGTGCTTTGTTCCTTGAAATGCAGTGAACATTAAATTTGCCATGTTTGTTATTGTCTGACTTAATTTTTAGGTTATATCATGTTGAATAAAATGACAAATGTCTTTTTTAATACCACACAGCAGCCATAAAATATAATAATCAAAATATTTTAATGTTGAAATATAAATTTACGTCACATACACACAAATTAAATTATACTAATATTTGATTCCTACCACTGGAGGAGAATGCTAATTGTTGATTTTGCTCTATAGAACAACTTTTTGCAGAGGTCTACCACTGGAGAGGGGTTAATCATTGGAATGGAAATTCGTACGTTTACAGACATGTGAATAAAGGCAATATGTGTCTAGGTGCATTGACAAGACAGAAAAATGTGATCTTTGACTTTACAACACTATACATTGTTGGTTTACCTTTATATCACACCAACATTTTATTTATATTAGAAAATATTAGGAAACAATTGTCAGAACTTGTCCCCCACCCCTGGCCAGATCTCTTGGGCTCTGCAAGTTCCAGCTCCAAACATAAAGCACTTTATTTCACTAATGAGATCACCTCCACAAAGAGCTGAACCTAATTAGCAAGAGCTAGTCTCACTGTGCCTGGTTTGAACAAATATCTGCAGACACTGCAGCTTTCAAAGAAAACCAATGGCCCTTCGCCTGGCGCTACTGCGATGAAAAAATAGTGCGATTCAGTCTTGATCTCTTCCCAACAATGGAAGCAAGGATGCACCTTATAAGGAAGCAATAAGAGCCAGAGTTAAAACCTGCCGTTAGCACTTTGATTCAAAGAACTCTGTTCTAGTGGGATTGTCGCAGCTGCCCCCCCAAGTGCAGTGTTCGCCATTCTCCACTATTATTATCTAGGAATAATCTCCTGGATTAGATCCGTTTCTTTTCTGAGGTTGCAGAATTTTTTAGCCTCTTAAAAAAAACAAGAAGGTCTCCCCGCAGTAATGGCTTTAGTCTGCGCTATTTTGCATTAGTGGTAAGCTTATTCATCTGTTAAAGTGTGTTTTATGTAGAGCAGGATTAAAGATAAGGAGATTTGTACTTTCCAGGGCCTTGACGTGGTGAAACCTGCAATATTTATTTTTCCAAAGACTCCCTAATGAAATGCGCTCGCTCATATCCATTATTGTAGAGGCTGAGATAATTCTGTATTCAGCTCCCCTTTGAATTCCACATTTCTTTTTGATGTATGCGTTTTTTTCCTTTCCTCTCAGAAGAATGGAGCCCACTACAGAATCTCTGCACAAAAGCAACAGATTCAGAAAAGCAGATGGTAATCAGCTGAGGGCAATACAAACTAGTACAAATGCAGGCAACATGTTAGACACACATACACAGATATAGGAATCTACACAGATTAGAAGCACAATAATGTACAAAAAGCATTTTTAGACTCCAGTCAAAGTCGATACAGATGCTGACATTGGAACGTAATCATTTTGCTTGAAGACTGAAAAAAAAAAGAAACAAAGCAGGTCATGAGTAGCTTGAGCATAAAGATCAATTATAGCATGCACTCTTACCATTTAATAAATGAGCTGCTTTAAGCTGCACATAATATGGGCATAGTTTTCAATTCATACAAAAGCATGAAGGAAAAGAGAAACATTCAAAGCCTCCCGCATTAGGCTATGAAGCAGTAGAACTAGCCAGAACCTTTGGGATGAGTTGTAGTGGTGTTTTTGATCCAATCAATCATCATGCCCCACTAAATCTACTACATTTACACATTGCAGTAGCAGTAAAATTTGTTTATGCTGGTTGTCACCCACTGTGAAAGGCTACTTGATTAACAAGTGTAGCAATGAGGGTAGGAATGCATCATTCAATACTGGCAGCAGTTGTTCAAATTGTAATTAATGTAACTAGGACATAAAACAAATCCAAATGTAATGTGAATAGTTTTTAATCTTCATCACCCATGTCTAGTGAGAGCATGTGGCTGCATGTTTTAACTCCTCCTCGATCTGTCTCCTCCCTTACCTCAACCCAAAATTATGTCTTGTTGCTTTTGTTAGTTTGCTGCTTGCTGATTTAAGCGTTTCCCCACAAGTACTGCCCCCACCAGCCAGTCACAGCAGTTACGTCATTGAAATATTGCCCATGATTGTTTACATGGAATGAATGTCACTGATATTTTAGGCAGTTTTATTCAATTCTCAGGCTCTCTCTATTCTGGGGCCATGATGTTGATTGGTTTAGCAGTTAACTTGTTTGGGTGTTACTATTTATTTTATTGAACATTTTTTTATGTTTCATTTCCAATATCTGGATATTCTTAATATCTAGGTTTCTGTTAAAGTTCATTGCAATTTTTTGCTATTATATGACTTTCATATTGGTGTCTTAAATTGGCGCAGCAGGTAGTGTCGCAGTCGCACAGCTCCAGGGATCTGGAGGTTGTGTGTTCAATTCCTGCTCCGGGTGACTGTCTGTGAGGAGTTTGGTGTGTTCTCCCCATATCCGCGTGGGTTTCCTCCGGGTGCTCCGGTTTCCTCCCACAGTCCAAAAACACACGTTGGTAGGTGGATTGGCGACTCAAAAGTGTCCGTAGGAGTAAATGTGTGTGTGTGTGAGTCTGTGTTGCCCTGTGAAGGACTGGCGCCCCCTCCAGGGTGTATTCCCGCCTTGCGCCCAATGATTCCAGGTAGGCTCTGGACCCACCACGACCCTGAACTGGATAAGCGGTTACAGATAATGAATGAATGAATATATTCAAATAATTATCATGTTCAAGTCAAGGAAGGGTCAGGGGGCAGTGCTGAGCCCATAGTGGCAATGTTAGAGGCTCTGTTGTCACTATTACAGCACAGTGAAGCATCACAATAATTTAGAAGATGTCATTTTAACACCTACAAATACTTTTGTTTAAACTCTGTGAACACCAATAACCTCATTTAAAAAGTTAGAATACATATTATTGTCTAAACTACATAAGCGGGTAGCCTTCTGAACATGTCCTTATTTGATAGGCACTACTCTATCACTATCTTCACTTCATTCTCACTTACACTTTCAATTTTAGGGCCAGAAAATATTCACCCATCAGTTCTATCTGTTCATTTGCAGAGATCATGCAGCTGTTATCTATGACAAACAGGAAAGAATCAAGTTCTGATTCTTAGATTTCTTCCCACACTTCCACTGTGAGAAAAGTTTATTTTAGATCTGAATCAAACTGTAACACTAGGTAGGTTTAAGTATTTTTGCTTAAGGCCTCCCCTACAGTTGCAGCGTGGAATTCACTTTTACAGGTGGTATTTAATCCTTGCTGTTTCCATTTGTACACCATGTCTGTGTCACTGCAGTGCTGAGAATAATCCACCACCCATTGTATACTATTGCAATGTAACAATATAACATTCATTCATTCATTATCTGTAACCGCTTATCCAGTTCAGGGTCCCGGTGGGTCCAGAGCCCACCTGGAATCACCGGGCGCATGGCAGGAATACACCCTGGAGGGGGCGCCAGTCCCTCTAACAATATAACATGAATTACTTTATTGATACAACTTTATTAAGACAAGTTTTATGAATATATTGGCTGGTCCTAGCTGTAAATATCATTTCAGTGAGACCCTGCTGAAAACCACAGCAAAAAAAAAAAAACTTCAGAAAGAAACCAGCAGACCATTCCCGGTATCTCAGAGAAAGGGAACTTCCTCAATATAAAAAAATACATACCAGATCAAAGGAAATCTGCCATGCAGTGCCCAGAGCCCACTAACTGATCATGTGATGTCTGGCAGCCACGGCAACGAGTATAGAGCCAGCTGATTGTTTAAAATCTGCGATGCAAGCAGCCATTAATGTCAGAGCTCTGTGTAAACATCATTACGCATCAGGATCCTTCCTCCAATCTTCACACAAATCCACCCATGTCTTCACACAGAATATCACCTTTAACCACATGGGAAATGGTAAAAGTAATCACGGAATGGCACAAAAAATAGGGGCAGCATTGGCCAAACACCAAGACCGTCTAACGCTCTCTCTGTAATGGCCTCCTTGAACAGATGTTTGGACAGTTATTCTGCCAATGAAGTCCGGTGGGAAATGACTAGAAGAGACACCATCACTTCATTATTGGTTCATCGACCTCCAAATCCATGAGGAACATGGAGCTTTTAAGAAGCAGAAATTCTGGAGGGACGTGAATGGAATAAGGATTACAGGTGCTTTTGGGGGTTTAAGTGGAACTAGATCCACTGAAGATGCAGAAAAAGGGTCTTGGTGGTAAGTCGGTGGGAGATCCGTTGAATACAGGTTAAAAGAAGAAAGCTGTGGGAGAGCGTCATCTTTGATGTCTTGGTAGGCAAAGCATTAAGTAGTCTCTCAGAGTTTCCAGGGCGGCCGGGGGGGGGGGGATAAATAAATAAGAAGAGCTCAACAGAGTGGCTTCCATGTGGTCGAGGCAAGATGTCGAAGACCAAATTCCTTCTCTCAAATTTTAACAAGATTACTTTAAATAAAAAAATTAATTTTGCCACTCATTACTTTACTTCTGAGGTGCTCTTTGAAACTTCACACCTGGACTTGAAGTGAAGTGCATGGAAAAAAGCACAGTGGTTCTTTTACACTTAGGTAATTCAAAAAGTCATCACAGACATAATTTTTAAGGTCTGTTGCTGCCTCTCAACAAGACACAGCCAGTTATACTTGACTAAAATGATAAATTAAAATTAAGTTTTCCAAAAATAAACCCAGAAAAATTGCACAAATGACTTACATGTCCAGAATGGCCTGCATTCCTCTATTTGGATAGTCTGCTTATAGACAGGGTGGCACGGTGGTGCAGCAGGTAGTGTCGCAGTCGCACAGCTCCAGGGACCTGGAGGTTGTGGGTTCAAGTCCCACTTCGGGGGACTGTGAGGAGTTTGGTGTGTTCTCCCTGTGTCCATGTGGGTTTCTTCTGGGTGCTCCGGTTTCCTCCCACGGTCGAAAAATACACATTGGTAGGTGGATTGGCGACTCAAAAGTGTTCATAGGTGTGTGTGTCGCCCTCTAGTGTGTTCCTGCCTTGTGCCCAATGATTCTGCATAGGCTCTGGACCCACCGTGACCCTCAACTGGATAAGCGGTTACATCCAATGAATGGATGCTTGTAGACACTCTACAAATAGTCAATAAACCATCTACAGACAGTCATGAACCAGTTTTTCAATTGCTTCTTAAAAACATGGGAATAGATGTTTATCTGTTTTTCAGCAAACCTGTCATAAACTCAATCAATAGGCTACATGTTTTCTATCTGCAGTCTGAATAGTCTGCAGGGTATGTATCAACAACTGTTCAGTTAATTTGTTCTTATTCACTTATAATCAACTGCCAACAAACCTGTAAGTAAATCCCTGTTTCTATTCATATGTGGTACTTGTCATACCTGACTATTTCTGGCATACTACATGACACCTTACTGAAACTCTACATATATCTACTGGACAAGCAAATCTATAATACCACTAGACAGGTTGAGTCTGTATCTACTAATCTACAAAACATCCATTTCTATAGACTGGAATATCCAAATAATTAAAAATTATATTGCCAGGTTCATTGTCTAGAGCATATCTACTAAATATCTACACACTTAAACTGGATTATGCAAATTATGAGTTACTTAAAGATCTATATCTATGTTGTAGCAAATCAGTTGAAAATCTGGTTCATGACTGTTGACAGTCTGTAGATGGTTTGTTAACTGTTTGTAGAGTGTCTAATTGTGGAATATCAAGAAAAAAAAAGTGTTACCTAAGATTGAAATGCAATCCACATAAAAAAATGCATATAGATTTACAAGTAACAGAAGCTCACTGGCCGCTATGTAATCTCATTTATATTTGTGCTGTTTTGTAGTTTTGCATTGCTGTGTTCCCATATTTGTGATGTGTTTTGTTTTTATGTGATATTTTGTAGCACATTGGGTTTGTGAAAAGTGCTTATATTAAGGCAGAGCCATCAAAAATGAGACATTACTGAATGGTTTGTTCAACTGATCGAATCTATCATGAGTCAAGTTCTCTGTTAATTGTAGAAATTATTTAACTTAACACATCTACCAAATGCTGAGCATACTTTAGTAGGTAACACTTTGATTTCCCTGACTGCGAGTCATGTCCTGAGGCACGATTGTTATTTTAAACTGAAAACCTGATGCACAGAAGTCTGACTTGTTTTAGAGACACTTTTTTCTATTCATACAACTTAAAAAAAGGCTAGCTGCCAAAAGCCATCTCCCTTCTGCTAATGCACCCCAGAAACAGAGAATGTCCTGTTGTTTACAGTGAAACATTTATCTCTGCTCTTAGTAGAGTTCAAGGTGTCTTACTATTACACTTTGGTGTAGTTAAATGCTTTTTGGGTCTAAACAAATATGTAACCATTATAAACCTTCAATCACCATCAGTGGCGATTGCTCTAAGACTGCAAGGGAAGCTCAGCTTCCCCTAAAATGTCACAAAATAAGTGATCAAATATATACTGTTGTGTGTACATGTCGTTGAATAAATATGCACTACAACGTGATTAACTTTTGTTCAGAATCAGCTTCTTATCACTCGTAAAGACGCAGATTTCCTTTCAATCATTCGCGCAGATTCACAGTGATTTAAACAGTGAGGACGCTGAGTGTCCACAGAGTTCAATGGAGAAGCAGCGAAGTGCAGCGAAACGAGACGAGTGATTGGATAAATGCTGGGCTTTGTCCCGCCCATCGGACGCTCAGCATCTCTGGGGGTCTATGGGGCAGTGGGCTGGCCTCGGCTGGCCCGGACGCTCAGCTTCTTCATGATGATTGGATGATCTGTCTGAGGCTGAATCCTCTTTTGATTGACAGCGAAATGAGCGAATCAGCGACCCTTTGGTGTAAAGATCTGAGGGAGCATTACATTTTCATTCTGTTCTGCGTTGAACCAGACTTTCTTAATCCTCTTAGCGGCATTTTCTTTGTTAAAAATGACTAGCGACAAATCGAGCTTCTATTTCTGGTGGGTTTTTTGTAGCTGCTTGTGTTTGGAGACTGACTTCTATCACTCTTTCTGACTTCTATCGCAGTTTCTGTCCAGCGGGTGCTGCTGAGCCCCTCCACCGTCACAAAGCACCACAGGCGGACACACTTCACATGGGCCAAGGCCGTTTAAGCAGCCTAGCTCTGCTGGTCATTGAGAGGACACTAGTCAAGTCCCTGGAGAAGACGCCTTGTTGGTACCACAGGGTCACAGATCATTTTCTTGAAAAGGAACGGAGGGTAGAATTTACATATAAATAAATATAAATAATAATATATAAAAAAAAAATATATATATATATATATATATATATATATATATATATATATATATATAATATAAATATAAATAAACCGACACATTTTATGATGTAGGCCGAAATTGAGCTTCCCCTCCTTGAAAGACCAGCATCCGCCACTGATATATATATATATATATATATATATATTGGTTTTTTTTTTTAACAGCTGGATTAACAAATTATCAAGTTGAATGATGATTTCTTTTCTCCTTTGGAAAAGTTACATGTTACATGTTGGAGACATGAGATATTGTTCCAACAGCGCCAAAGGCTGAAAACCCTACATGTCTGTACTTGCAGACACGTGCTCTAAACCCTGTCTGACTCCGATTCTGTTCCCTTAAAGCCCACGTCAGGTCTCTGTGCGAGACTGTGATAGCCTCTAGCTACACAGAGGCAAGAAAATTGCTTACAAACAGTGCTTTCTTCATTGTATTCCTTCAGGCAAGCAGCTAGGAACACTGTAGAGTCTGCAGCACCCCAATCATAACCCCTTCCAACTTCACCACCTTAGCTTCCAGATCCCACCGATGTGGCGCATCAGTCTCCTGACGTGTGCCATCTCTCATCAGCGTGTTACAAATTATGTGTCACTACACTGCCTCGGTTATTGTGGCCAATAACTGCAGTTTAGAAAGTCTGTGTTTAACTGCCAGCTGTGTCAGGTCCTAGGTCCTGGGCTCGTGAGACTCTTAACCTTTCCACCAGCAAAGCCTGTTATTACAGCCCTGCAAAGTGGCAAAGTTCTGGCTGTGGGGGGAGAAAATTGGTGGATGGATCCTACCTTCAAAACACTGTTATTTGTCCTCGTCAATTAAGAGATAATGGGCACCCACATCTCCAGTGTGAAATGCTACGGTGTCGTAATTACACAGCGGAGAAGAAGAGCTTGTTCTCTTTGGTGATTTGTCGCCCGGCCATGAAAATTCAACCTGGCTGCCTAAGTATATCAATTGGGTAATGTTAGGAATAAAAGCATCAGAGCCTGAAGGCTTTATTGTAGCAAGTGCAGAGGATGTGGAGATGATTGTCCTCCATCATACTGCATGCAGAGACTGATCTGTTAGCACAGACATGGGCTGTTACTATTGATTATGCACTTTCAAAATGTCTGCAAATATTATTAGTGTACTCAGGTACTTAGGAGGCACCCATCGTGGTGAGAGACACTCAGTTGTGTATATAATCTACATAGCAAAGCGTTAAATGAAATTGAATGCTGTGGACCATCTGCAGACCCTAAGGTCATTAAACTCAATGGTATAAGGCCACAGTTGTTTTGTAACTGCTGCTAAAACCTCAGACAGTAGTAAATAGTTTCTTTTTTCTTTATAAGAAATGGTGACAGGCAATTGTTAGGTCCATATGATGTCATCAGGCGTAACCTTGTCCTTGTATTTTTAATAAGGACACGGCATGTTTCATTTGTACCGGGATTGAAGGTTTTGTCTGAAGGTCAGCCACTTGAACATCAATAACTTGCATGCTTGTATGTTCTCTCTTTGCGCAAATAATTTAACCTTTGGACGGCTGATTAGATGACCATGAAGACCACTGGGTACTTGGACTGTGAGAACATTGATGACCTTTTGCATTCCAGAAGCACCTTTTTTACTTGTAACATTATGAATGGAAAAGGTCAAGAGATATTTCACCAAAGTAGATCCAATCAGTTTTTGCGCAGTTGAGCTGGAGTGACTGAGCAGCAAATTCTCTAATAATAACCAGGCAAAATACAGCATTCTAATGTTCAAATAGCTAATAATAAATTAACAAATATTTTTTACCTCATTGTTTCTATGCTCATTGTCCATTAGGTGCACTGTGTAGTTCTACCATTACAAAATGCAATTTGTTGCTCTGCGAATATTCCACCAATCAAAACCATCCAACAACTCAAACCGCAGCAACCAATAAGCTAATGTCTCTGACTCTGTGCATAGTGTTTAAAAAGCAGAGCTGTGTCTGATAACCTCATACCAGCACCACTTCAATGTTACTACGGCACTGAGAATGATCCCCCACCCAAATAATACTTGCTCTTTGGTGGTCTAATTATCGAGGAAAGGGGATAACACAGCTTGCAGAGGAATGGACTACAGCCTGTAATTATATACAACTACAAAATGCACCCATGGTATATATGGAATTAAATCATTCATTCATTCATTATCTGTAACCGCTTATCCAATTCAGGGTCGCGGTAGGTCCAGAGCCTACCTGGAATCATTGGGCGCAAGGCAGGAATACACCCTGTCCTTCACAGGGCAACACAGACACACACACACATTCACAGACACTTTTGAGTCGCCAATTCACCTACCAACGTGTGTTTTTGGACTGTGGGAGGAAACCGGAGCACCCAGAGGAAACCCACGCGGACATGGGGGGAACACACCAACTCCTCACAGATAGTCACCCGGAGCGGGAATCGAACCCACAACCTCCAGGTCCCTGGAGCTGTGTGACTGCGACACTACCTGCTACGCCACCGTGCCGCCCTGGAATTAAATAATGATATTATTAATTAATTCATTGATTGTCTGTAACAGCTTATTCAGATCAGGGTCGCGGTGGGTCTGGAGCCTACCCAGAATCACTGGGAGCAAGGCAGGAACACACCCTGGAGGGAGCGCCAATCGTTCATAGGGTGACACACAATCACACATTCCCTCGCATCTACAGACACTTTTGAGTCACCAATCCACCTACCAACAACGTGTTTTTCGACTGTGGGAGGAAACCAGATCACATGGAGGAACCCCACGCGGACACAGGGAGAACACACCAAACTGTTTACTGACAGTCACCTGGAGCGGGACTCGAACCCTCAACACCAGATCCCTGGAGTTGTGTGACACTACCTGCTGCACCACCGTGCCACCCTAAAGAAATGATTGAATCTTTAAATTTGAATTTTGAACCCAAACTTGCATGTAAATATTGAATATTTAAATAAAAACGTTGGATTACACTGCCTTTTTGCTTATTACATTTTCATGTTAATTTTGACACTGATATGCTTCCACAAATGTATAAAATAAAATAAAATGGACAATGAGCGAAACCAAGGATGCCATTTTAATGTTACATCTGGTCACTGTGTGCATATGTTCCAGAATCTAGTGATTTTCATGAAGGGTAGAAGTGTTGTTTCTGCAACAAATGGCATATGACTACTGATTAATTCTCGATTTTTGAATGTTCATTGGGAGATCTGGTGTAGGTTTTAGCGGTATAACTGTCATACTGTATACCGTAGTATTTATAACTATTCATATTTATATTCAAGTTTCTATAAGTCCTTTTAAGTGCATTTAAGAGAGCCACAGGGAGCACACTGAAATGTAACACTGAAAAAGAGTCAGGAAAAACTCAATCCCTTTCGTCCCCTGCGGCAGTTGTGAGTTTTGGGCTGGGTTTGTGTTAAAAGAGAAAGGAATGGTGAAAAAATGCAGAATACTCAGAAAACCCTTCAGTGCTCACATGTATGAGGTTTTATCGTCTATATAGGTGTCTTTTGAGCCTCAGTTTGCTGGAAAATCATCTGCTATGGTGTGCTAAACCACAAGCGCCTGTTAGCTGGTCATCTATGATTCTAAACAGTGTAGAGCCTGTCTTATTTCACTTATTTTTAAACATTTCTGTTCCTCCAGCACATGTCGCTGAAATATGCTCCCACAGAAATTGGTTTGTATTGTATTGTAATGTGTCTGTGTGTGCTGTTGGACTGTGTTGAGTTGAACTCCACAGCAAAAAAACTTTTCATTCGACTTTGTGCTCACAGATATGTGGCTCATGCAGCCTAACAAATTTTGGACATCAATTGCGGCCTTCCCAAATAAGGGATTAAGCATATCACTGGACTACATAGCATTATATCTGGAGTTGTCCCATTGAGAAAAAAGTAGTCAGTGAGTAGTTTTTATCTTTTTATCCCTGTCCTAATAGTTTAACATAGAATTTATTAATGAAATTAATAGTTTGCACTTTCGTGTGTCAGGTATTATTATTTATTCAGAATATTGAAGTTGAATTCTTTATTTTCTCCCAATCCTAGTGAAATGAACAATTTGACTAATGTGTTAAAGAGCTTTCTAGGTTAATCACTGTTTTACACCTGAGAAAGGGCAGAGTAGGAATCCCTTGGAGAGTGAATATAGATCTAGATGTCACTTATAAAAATAAACACCAAATATATACACACCCAGGCTGCAAACCATCAATTAATATGGCAAAAAATGCCATAAGGGACAACAGCATCATGTGCATTTGACTCTGATGGATCTTGGGCTATAGAAAATATTGCCTCCATGCAACATGGGGACATTCTTTTCCACTCTCTCTCAGGACCGAACATGCACTCTACGTTAAAAGGCGGACATTTCCAAAATAGATTTACCCCTTACTGGGAGACAAATAGCACAACATGAGAGCTGCAGGGTGCACTGGAGATATGAATTTCATATACACTTTCCCAGCACTGCTGCCATCTTAAGTCTACTTTCCAAGGCTGCTACATACAGACAGGAGGTTTTCTTTGATGTGCTTTTGATGTCTCCAATTATGAATCCTGTATACATAAAGCTAAGTAATTTCATTTATGAGATATTATATGTAATTCAAGACAAAAATGTGAAAAAAGGCTGTATAAATCTTTTTAAAAGTTACAATCACATGCATAACACTTAAACATTATGACTGATTTCATAATGTCAGTTTTCAAAATGCATTATAATACATCTTCATAAGAACGTAAAATCTGATATTATGAAGTCATACATCCTTATTGTCTAAGGCCTTCTGCATGTAACTGCATGTAAATGTAAGGTGCCAATGTAAGGTATTCTGCATTATGCATATGCAAATACATTGTTAATTCATAAAGCATTACGAATACAGGATTCACAAGAGGTGTTAACTTTTTTTCTAGTTTAATCAAGAAAAAATACAACTGCACCTTGTGAAAAATAGACACATTTCTCTTCCTTTTTCCAATGTCCCAAACCTTTAGAGACTGAAGTTTCTAGGATGAGGTTATGAGACATGGCTGCTTTGATCTCCACAGCTCCGGTCACATCGGAGTTAATTAAGAAAACACAGCGATCTCTCCAAGGCCGGACAGTGGGCACCCTCAGAACTCAGCAGCAGATGGTCATAGCTGTGAGAAAGCTGGGCCTCTTAGTGGACCTGCCAAACCTAGTGTACCCATAAGATCATGCACACATTCCTTTCAGTCAAGCCAAAACTTGTCACTTCACATTCTGAGATGAGTTGTGTGCTGTTTTTAATGAAGTTCTCAACAATATAAAACCCAATGTTAAAATTATTCTTACACTATTATTTATGTGTATAACTTTGCATAATTTCTATCTGAGGTAAATGTATATTGTCACTGTTCAAAAGACAATCACCATCGCTATAAAAGTAATTGCTTTAGTGAACCATGTGACATCAAAGCACTCTGAATGAACTTCTTTTTTAAGGTGCAGCCATTCTGGACCTCAGAAAAAAAAAAAAAAAAAAAAAATGAAAAACTTGTAGGTGCGAGTGTGTGTCACCCTGCAAAGGACTGGCGCACCTCCAGGATGTGCCCCCAACATGCGTGATTCCGGGTAGGCTACGGAACCACCGTGACTTTGAACTGAATTAGTGGTTACAGACAGTGAATGAATGAATAGATGAATGAGTATTTAACATAAAGTAGTTATTTATGTTATTCGGTCAATCATTCATTGTCTGTAAGCGCTTATCCAGTTCAGGGTAGCGGAGGGTCCGGAGCCTATCTAGAATCATTGGGCACGAGGCAGGAACACACCCTGGCGGGGGCGCCAGTCCTTCACAGGGCGACATACACTTACCATCATGTGCTTTTGGACCATGGGAGGAAACTGAAGCACCCGGAGGAAACCCATGCAGACACGGGGAGAACACACCAACTGGACCTGTGTGATAGAGCCACTACCTGCTGCACCACTGTGCCTATTTTACGTTATGAATAAGACAAAATTATATTCAATGTCTAAATCCCTACAGAACATTTCAGTGTATGATGTCACTTACGATGGTCAAAATGGAATATATTGGTATATGTGTTGTGTGCATATTATTATATTTCCAGTGTGCCATTTATATGGAAAGCCACATAAGAAATGTTTCATTAAATTTGATATATAAGGAACAAACCCTAAACTTTTATATACACCAAATGGTTACTAAATTAGAAACATGTACCTTGTATCTACACTCATTGTACCTTTTTATGAGCTTCACTGACCACACAGGAGCAAACCTTTCATTCATTCATTCATTCATTCATTCATTCATTGTCTGTAAGTGCTTATCCAGTTCAGGGTCATCTCTCCAAGGCCGGATAGTGGGCACCCTCAGAACTCAGCAGCAGATGGGTCCAGAGTCTACCTAGAATCATTGGGCGCAAGTCAGGAACACACCCTGGAGGGGGCACCAGTCCTTCACAAGGCAAAACACACACACACATTCACTCACATCTTTGGACCTACCAACATGTGTTTTTGGACCTCGGGAGGAGCACCCAGAGGAAACCAACACAGACACAGGGAGAACAGACCAAACTCACCCAAAAGTCTCACAGACTGGAACCCACAACCTCCAGGTCCCTGGAGCTGTGTAACTGCAACACTACCTGCTGTGCCACCGTGCTGCCCCAGGAGCAATTCAATATGTTTAAATCAACTTCAGTTATAAAACAACGTTCAAATAGTCAGCAGGGTTTTTTTCCCCCCAGAACATTGATTAATACATTGCATATAAAAGCACTCAACCAGAGTTGGCCTTATTTTGCTTACATGGAGCATGTAAGACTCCTAACTTAGCTGTATAATGAAGATAAAACAGAAAACATTTGGTTAATGTCAGTTTTCTTGGCTTTTAATCCAGCTGCCCTGAGAAGATAACTAGCTCCTGCTGTAAACTTCAAAGCCCTTGTGTTAACCTTAGAAGATCAACAATTTGTTCAAGAGCAACTGTGATAAGCCTGAGGCTTATAAAGCTTACAAAAAGTTGTTATTTTGTTTACACTGTGGCCAGTCTGTCACTTGCAACAAAAATAAAGCCTTAGGATTTTTAGACTATTACTCTATAAAACCTGCACTTTGTGGACACTTATAATAAGTAAAATATCTGCTACTTTAAGGTGTTCTCATTGAGGACAGAGATATGGATCATGTCTTCACATTTCTGAATTTTAAGCAGCAATCTGTAATATATTTACTGTACTAGATCATAAAATGACTTGGTCACGTCTTCAGAGACTCTGATGAAGTAAACTGTGTGGTTTGTGTGTTTTCAATGAATAAAATGAGGAATAAAATCTGTGTTTCAAAAGCTCTCTTCAGCCTTGCATTGTCACAAATTTAAGAGGAAAAAGACAATTCCTTGAAATGTAAACTGCATTACAAATGAAATGTATTATTATTAATGTATTATAACTCAATTAAGAGGCTGCTGAATAACATTAGTACAAGCCTCGTAAACTACCAATTAAAGGTGGAACTAAACATTTGATTTAGAAAAATGTGAATAAGAAACAAACATCCACCTCATAAAATGACATTGGTCATAAGGTGGAAGAGAAAACACAATAAGGAAGATCTGTTGAAACATTTAAGGTGGGAATGGAAAGTCAAATATGAAGCTTGCAAATACAGGAGGAAAAATAGGTTTAGTGGCTCATTCTCTTTTTGCCTTCTGTTTGTGTTTAGATATATTTGTGAAATAATGTAGATTTTTGATGGTTGATTATGACACATTTAAGTCCACATTTCTTGATCTCACCATGCACTTGTATGTGTAGGTTAGGTTTTGGTCAACCTGGCAACTCATGTGATCTTCACGTCTTTAAGGATACTGTACTCTGTGCTAAGTCTTGCCTAGTGGGATATTGTAACGTTCTGTTTTGTATTGTTTCTGTTCTATGCTCCCCTTGTCATGTGACTGTTCCTGCTTGTTCCCTGATCATGTGATACCCTTCCCTTGTGTTTCTAGTATCACGTATCTTAGTTAGTGTCCAGGTGTTTCTATTGACTGTATATTCTGTTGACTATATATAGTCCTTGTCGGTGTTTCCTGTTTGTGGGTCATTGTATGTATGTTTGCTTTGTCAATGGTCCTTAGCCTTGTTCTGTGTTTAGCCTTGCTCTATGTTTAACCTTGCTATGTGTTTCTCCCCTTTGTTTTATAGTCCTTGTCTAATGTTTAGCCGTGTTTGATGTCTAGTGTTTAGCTTTGTTTAGTGTTTAGCTGCTCCGCCGCTCCTGTTCCCGTGAAGGCAGCCAAGCCAGCCACTTCTGTTCCTGCGAAGGCGCCCAGGCCGGACGCTTCTGTTCCTGTGCCGGCGGTGACCTCTGCCGCTTCTGTTCCTGTGCTGGCGGCGACCTCCGCTGTTTCTGTTCCTCTGAAGGCGGCGAGCTGTGCCGCTCCTGTTCCTAAGAAGGCGGCATCCGCTGCTCCAGTCCCAAAAAAGCTTCCTGTGAAGGCGGCCAACCAGGCCGCTCCTGTTCCTGTGAAGGTGGCGAGCCGCGCCGCTCCTGTACCTGTGAAGGTGGCATCCACCACTCCTGTTCCTGAGATGGCGGCTTCCTCAGTCACTCCTGTTTCTGAGAAGGAGGCATCCGCCACTCCTGTTCCAGAGAAGGCGGTATACCCCACCGCTCCTGCTCTGGTGACTGTGGCCCTGGCCACTTCTGTTCCTGTGACTGTGGCCCAAGCCGCTTCTGTTCGTGTCCCTAGATCGTCCCAAAGGACTTCGGGGTCGATCCCAAGAACTGTGCCCAGACTGGCTTCTCAGACTTTACCTCAGACTTTTGCCAGTCCTGGGCACTCCCCAAATGTTGTTTTTGTTCCTTTGTCTGTTCCTGTTCTTGTCCCTGTTTCTGTTCATGTCCCAGTACCTGTTTCGGCCCTTGTCTCTGTCCCTGTTCCTGTCACTGTGTTTGTCTCTGTTCCAGTTAATGTTTTGGTCCCTGTTCCTCTGCCTAGTCCAGTCTTGACTGAACTCAAGACCCTTGTTTACTCTAGTGCCTTGTCATGTCCTCTCTTGTCTTTTGCATGGCTTGGTGAGGCATGCTTTTGGGGAGAGTTATGCAACGTTCTGTTTTGTATTGTTTCTGTTCTGTGCTCCCCTTGTCATGTGACTGTTCCCCCTGTCTTGTCTGCTTCCTGCTTGTTCCCTAATCATGTGATACCCTTCCCTTGTGTTTCTAGTGTCACATGTCTTAATTAGTGTCCAGGTGTTTCTTGTTTGTGTTGACTATATATAGTCCTTGTCAGTGGTTCCTGTTTGTGGGTCATTGTATGTATGTTTGCTCTCTTTGCTTTGTTAATGGTCCTTAGCCTTGTTCTGTGTTTTTAGCCTTGCTCTATGTTTATCCTTGCTATGTGTTTCTCCTCTTTGTTCTGTATAGTCCTTGTCTAATGCTTTAGCTTTGTTTAGTGTTTTGATTAGTTTAGTGTTTAGCTGTGTTTAGCATTTAGCCTTGTTTAATCTTCAGTGTTTAGCCTTGTTTTGTGTTTAGTGTTAGCTTGCCTCTGTCTTGTTACCTTTTGTTTATTGTTAATAAATATCTCCTGCATATACCTCCATCCCTTACTCCCAGAATTATTACAGATATGATGACACATTCCCCGTCCTGAGCAGTGGAGGTGTGTTCTCTGGAGGGATGGCTCTCCTGTTCTTATGAATGAATGCTATCAAAATCATTTCTAAACATTATTTCTAAAAACAATATTAAGGAACTGTATGGAAAACTGACACTTGATGGATATATTTCAGCAGAAGAAAAATGCTTTCTCATAAAAACCTATATTATTTAATAACAAGGTTTCCTTCACAGATCCAAATGACTCTGTGCTTAAGATGAATAAAAATGCAACACCTGTCAGTCACTCCTTTTGTCTGTCTGAATGCCATCTTCTCCACCCATTCAGGTTGCCGTATCTACAGCATCATATCTTAAAACGATCAGCTGTGTTATTTCAGACAGGGAAATTTTGCAGAATGCTTTAAAGATGACATCTATGATTCTGGGGAGCTGCTGTTCTCTCTGGTTTATTTACATTCAGAAGCTCTACAATGCTTCTAGCTAGCTTTAATGGAATTGTACGATTGAGAAAAAGATAAATAAAAACAACAACCATTCTTGTAAGTTGAGTTGTTTAGTTTTGTAGCATTGTGTAGTATGTTTTCTTTTATGAAGCTAGTTGTCTCCTAAATTTAGACTTAGTTCCACCTAAAGTAATCTGAGCAAAAATGTATCCTCTATTCATGATTTTCAAGGTTTGAAGTTCTCTCTGTTATCTAAGCACCCCCAGATGCAGTTTCCCTGCTGTGAGCAGAGCCTAGCCTAGCACATTGGACCGAGACCAATATATATATATATATATATATATATATTATCTGTTTACTGACAAGAGGGCTTTGAAAACACACGAGAATTGTTTCCAGCATGCAAACCGACTGGAGAGCTAGCAAATAGTAAGGAAAAGGAAACATCGCCTGAACGTCGCCTTTATATCCTCAACATATTCTTGTGGAAACTATCTTCACCTGGCATCATGTACACAAAATATAAAATAATTGTGGAAATTAATAATAACCACAGATGATGTGCAGCGGCTTTGCTCATGGTATTGCACACAGTTATATTAACAGTTATAAAGGTCTGTGACTACCATAATTATAATCAAATCTGATTCTGTCTGTATGTAGTCAAAAGATTTTAGATGACTTCACTGCAAATGTGCTATTCTTCTTCGTTTTATTATGTTACTGTTTAAACTAATTGTAGTTCCTCCAGGTCTCTGAGATTGATCATTTGACTTTGGAAGCACACAATGTTTCCAGTGACTCATAATGAATCCACTCTTTTGTAGTGCAACAGTTCATAATACATAACACTGATAACTGCATATAAAAAAATGCCCCCATAATAATATTTCTTTCCCCTGTAACTGCTACGGAAACACATCTCATCCCACAGAAATAACATCCAGTATATCCAGTAGATCCCATTTAGCTTGCATGCAAGCATTGTCCCACTACATTCCCCAAAGCTTTTAATAGCTGTCAATTAGGCCATCCACCAGGTGAGATGAAGTGGGTGAATTGTGCAGTCATTACCCCAAATTAAATTATTCCCATTAAATTAGATCCCGAGGCTGTCTGACTATGAAAAATGATGTCGCCCTAAAGCCAGGGACAGGGCACAGTCATCAGTAATGATTTGAGATTCAAATAAGCGTCCATGCACATGTGGTCCATTTTCTCTGCTGCTGCTGCTGTCGCACACACCACGGCTATATCCATAATCAGAGCATTTACATTATCCATTATCATGTGACACACTTTCTCAGTGGGAGTTTTTTTTTTTTTTTCTGGTCCCTTGCTGCAGTAATTGTGTCTACTTTTATTACAGCTTTATACAATATATTTGTACATTGTTTTTGTATTTAGCTACAAGGACTTTAATGTTAATGAATAATTAGATGCTACAGCACAGATGTTTTTGGATGGAGCTGTTACTTGGAGAACAATGCAAGATCGGCATCCCACTATCTGACATTTGCCTTTGGGTGTACTACTTTAGGATATACTGCAGCCACTAGGCTGGCTTCACAGTTCTTTGGAGAAGAATGATTGTCAGTGATAGGCCTAAAGTAGTATCTTTGCAATAATGAAGGATTATTTATTTATTTTATTTATTTATTCATTCATTTTTTTGTGCAGCAATAAAAGTATGACAGCACATCAGTAACAAAATCAAAATGAAAATGCAGTATTCAACAAGAGCAAAGAAAAACAAAGCAAGCCTAGTTTAGCCAGACCGCTATTAGCTATATAGCCATTGTCACACATATTTTTCTGGCATTTCAAAACAGGAAAGCCCCAAATACATACCCTTGTCATTGGAAGATCTTTGGGGCTTTGGTGCTTCATATCAATGTCTTTGTTTACAATAATAACAAATAATAAACTATAAAAATAATTTATCTTGTCAGTTGTTGATGGTGTGTGTATGATCATGGAAAGTCTGTTATTTTCTGTTCATACAAAGCTATGAAACTGAAGCATCGTGTTGAGATGGCATTAAAGCAACTTGTTTACCAGAAACCAACAAGCAACATTTGAACATTTCTAAAATCAAGCACCTTAACATTTTATCAACCAAGTAATCTATACTTGATGAAGGAACAGGAACTAGTTCATTATTACTGATTTACATTTCTATAAGCGTCTGACTGATAAAATGGTGCTGTAACTAATTCATAGCCTCGTTTATTTTGAGTAACACCTCGCTCTGGTGTTCTGGCTTTAATAATCTGGAGATTTTGTCCATTTTCATGTAAAGTTAAACAAAAAGCTGTGCATATGTAATTTACTCTTCAGAAAGTCAGTAATTGTGAGGTATGTCCATGTATTTGTGTTGTTATAGGGACAGAAAGTTTGTTAAATATATAGTAGAAAGCAAAAGGCTGGGTCACAGAAACATTCTCCAAACACAAAATATTACCTCAACAACGTTCAACACATTCCTGTTCGAGGCTCCAGTAAAACACTGAGCTGCTCTCCGTGGTGAATAGTGGACCTACAGTGCTGAGGCGGCACGGGTGTGTCCCCAATTGAGCTCTGAACACTGACCCCTTGAACACGCAATTTTTAGGTAACAAAAAGAGTATGTGTCCCTTTAAAAGAGGACATCTGGTTATTGCCGAACGGTTCCAAATTTAGTTCATGAACTGGAATGTGAAATACAGTTGAACTAACAACAGACGTTGTAGTGATGTAGGGGTGCCACCTCAAGTTCTCTCTGTGAAATACAGCTGCTACAGCTGTTCCTACTCTGCCTCTTACCGGAAGGCCGTCTGGCAAAAAGTCAATGTAATCCTAAGTTTGAATATATTTCCCATGATCAGTAATCAATCAGTAATACATTCCACAAAATTAATCCCCAATCAGAATCTGATGCGAAATATTAATAGTGTGACTGTGCCTATTGTGCTGTATGGAAGCGAAGTTTTGGGTCAACTTGGGAACAAGCATCCCACAGAGTCCCTGCATACAGAATATGGTAGAACTATGTTAAAAGTTCAAAGAAAAACACCTACAAAAGCGGGCCGGGCAGAATTATATAATACACTTTCCATTGATTATACCAACTGAGAAGAGGGCTTTGGTAATTTAGCAATCCAGACACACTACAGCACAAAGCACAGAAAACCCAAGAGGTCAGCCCTAAAGCCAGCCCCCATCTGTCAGCTGCTTCTGAGACTAACTAACCCACTGACCCCAACACATAACAGCCTCAGTCCAGCACTGCTGACCAAGTCCAATCAGACTGATCCAAATGATCAAACACAGCAAATCAGCCAATCTAAAACACTGGGACGATGACGACACCAGAACCCAGTCTTGATTAGAATGTCATCACACCCTAAACAGACTGCATATAATGGCTTGCTGTCTATAAGCTGTCAGAGATCCCCAGCATCGCCAGATCCTGACCAAGTTATTATTATTATTATTATTATTATTATTATTATATAGCGCCTTTCTAGACACCCAAGGACGCTTTACAATCTACACTGCTCAGAACGCTCAATTCACACACACACAGGCGAGAAGCCTGAGAAGGCGAGAAGCACAGCGTACTCTCAACCAGAAACGACCGTCCACCTGGAGGACTGCATCGGGCACTAGGGTTTAACCCAGGACAGAGCGCCAATCCATATCTGGGCTCACACATACAGACATTCATTCACACACCAGGACAGTTATTAGAGAAGCCAATTCACCTACCCTCCATGTTTTTGGACTGTGGGAGGAAACCGGAGCCCCCGGAGGAAACCCACGCAGACACGGGGAGAACATGGAAACTCCACCCAGATGGGACTTGAACCCAAGATCCCAGCGCTGGGAGGCGAACGTGCTAACCACCAAGCCACCGTGCCGCCCGAGTAAGGGTTCAGTGACTACAGCCTGGCTGCACAGACATGCAGGTAAAAGAAGTCCCGCCTGCCAAGAGACAAAATAGTGTGTGGTCGCTGTGAGAGCTGTCTGACCCAATCTGGACTATCACAAATCTTTGGTGAAGGAAACACAGCACTTCTCATTGCCAAATATGTGGTAACAGGCCACCACCCGAAGGACAGTCGGCAACACTTATCACTTATACTCCACCCCCACATCAAACACAGTAAATAAGAATGTAAATGTTTACTGCTTATTGTACCTTATTATTTTATAGTGTTTATAGTGTTTATTGAATATCTCCCACCACCACCCATACAATATATATTCAGTTTTAAACATCTGGCAATATTTTTACTGAAACAGCCAACCTGAACTAAACTAAACTGAACTGTGTGTGTGATAGAGAAAGAGAGAGAGAGAGAGAGAGAGAGAGAGAGAGAGAGAGAGAGACAGAGAAACCCTGGACAGAATGACAAGTGATAAAGATTAGGTTGTCAAAGAACAGGAGTTGTGTGAGAGGCCTGTTCTGCACGCATCACTTCCTCCTGACAGTTACAAGCCTGCTTTACTCGCTGCGGGACACAAGAAAACTGTTATTTTATCCCTCATTCAGTTTCTCGTTTTTACACAATTAACACTTGTTCTTTTGTTCTTTCTGATGTATTATTTTACTTTATTTTACCCTGCCTTATCTGCACTGTCTAACACATTACTTGTTACCCTAATTGTAGATTCTCAACAATAATTGTGATACGAGCTTAAGTTTATACTGTATACAGTCAAAAAATTCTCAGTGGCGGTTACCCTGGTGATGTCCAGTACTTTCATCTCCAGTACATGGGTATTTCATCGCCAGGACAATTACTTTCAACAAGAAAGTGCCTATATCCTTGGTCTCTTCTGTTTCTGTTTCTCTTTCACCTCCTTGCCTTTCCATCATGTCTTTTTGTTTATATTTATGCTTATTATTTTATAATACACACATATCCCTTCGTAAGAGGAATATTAATCTGAAAACAGTTCATCATTTCAGAGGCATTTACAAAATAAAATTAAAAACACAAAATATGCTTGACACATTATGAGGACTGATTGAACACTTTTTATATATATATGTGTTATTCAGCAGAGGATAAACATAATACATTTTGATTTATATAACCAATTTATAATTTAATACAATTTGGACTATTCTAAGTAATAATCTGCCATTAATTTCAACAGCATTTGATGTTTGTTATAAAAAATGTGGGTTTATTTTATTAATTCATTATTAATTTATTATTAATACATTAATTCATTGTCTGTAGCCGCTTATCCAGTTCATGGTTGCAGTGCGTCTGGAGCCTACCCGGGATCACTGGGTGCAAGGTAGGAACACACCCTGGAGGGAGCGCCAGTCCTTCACAGGGTGACACACACTCACACATTCACTCACACCTATGGACACTTTTGAGTCACCAATCTACCTACCAACATGTGTTTTTGGACCGTGGGAGGAAACTGGAACACCCGGAGGATACCCACGTGGACACAGGGAGAACAAACCAAACTCCTCACTGTCAGTCACCCGGAGTGGGACTTGAACCCACAACCCGGAGCTGTGGGACTGCAACACTTCCTGCTGCACCACCGTGCCGCCCTATTATATTATTATATATATTATATAATAGATTATTTTATATATATATATATATATATATATTATTTATTTTTTATTTTTTTTTGTACACCAGTGTGGAAGTTGGGATGCTTTGAGAATTCCAATTCTGATCTGATAAATGCACCAAAGCATCAACATAAAGAAAACATAAAGAAATTACTACAAAACATGTAATCCAAGATTTTTTAAATAAAAGGTATTAAATACATTTTTGTCTTATTTGCTGTAGGACTTGATGTTGGATAGTCCTGGATCAAACCCCACTCCAAATCTTCCCAGAAGTTTTGATGCTCCACAGCACATATGTGGAGATTTTATCCTCCTGAAAGTGATGCTTGGAATTGAACATTGTGATATTAATCACATGTACAGATGCTCTTTCAACTATATCAAACCTGAAATCAAAAGGTAATATCCCTGATAACATCAGCCACAGTTTATATAGTGCGAATAATTCATAAAAAATGTACCATAGAAGTTAGTAGGATTCTTATAATACCACCGTGATTTATAACAGCAGCAATCTGAACGGAGCTTGTTTCCCTGGACATGTGTTATGACAGGTCATGCTTGTATATAATTGATAAGTTCATCATAGAGCATCGGCATATAAAGGTCACTGTCATCAATCAGTACATAATGAAACTGGGTTCAGACATCGCATTCATCATATATACACACAAACAATCATGTCCAGCTATAATACGCTATAGGCATTGGTCCCTTAACAAACAATGTCCCATTTTTCACTTCTTAATGGTTTGGCTCTCAGATTAAGGTGTATCTGTCAGAGTGTAGCTGATTTAGAAGTCAACCTCATCATTTTTTTTACTCCCTGTAGTGCATTACTTCTAATCTAAGTCATTCTCTGTATAGAAACCAGTACAGCATTAGTATGCTGGTCCTGTACATAATAAAGTCAACTCGGAAATTCAATAGACTAAGGTATAACATATAATTTTACATTTACTGTGTATTATTGCCCAGACATATATTTGTGCTACCTGGATTGATGGCATCTATTGAAAGATTTCCTTTACTTTAAAGTAAAACCTTTGCTGACCATGGGTTTGGACAGTGCACATGTCATTTTTACACATAATGGGACATTCTGGTGCAATATTCCCAATGACAAGTAGTGGCAAGTTTGGTATGAACCTCGAGCATTTGAATGTAAAGCACAGAACTTTAGTTCTCCTGAGTGATAGAACACCATTCATTCATTCATTCATTATCTGTAACCGCTTATCCAATTCAGGGTCACAGTGGGTCCAGATTGGGCACAAGGCGGGAATCCACCCTGGACGGGGCGCCAGTCCTTCAGAGGGCAACACAGACACACACACACACACACATTCACTCACACACTCACACCTACAGACACCTTTGAGTCACCAATCCACCTACCAATGTGTGTTTTTGGACTGTGGGAGGAATCCAGAGCACCCGGAGGAAACCCACGTAGACACGGGGAGAACACACCAACTCCTCACAGACAGTCACCCGGAGCGGGAATTGAACCCACAACCTCCAGGAGCTGTGTGACTGCGACACTACCTGCTGCACCACCATTCTATCATTATTATATGTAATCAAATATTCACACACATGTTCACCCATCCAGTTTAAAAGCCTTTGCAGATGTAGAGGATGATAATGCGGGTGAGAACGATTTTGGGTGAAGATGAGGTTTTTGGCCATAGTGTGTATTTTTATGTATGAAGGCCATTTACCTGAGTAAAATTCAATGTTACAGTAAGTTGATATGCCACTACATGAGACCACTATGGAAAATCCACTCACCAGTGAAGCTAATTGCTGAAATTAGCAGCAGTTGATCCAAACGTCATTTTTGTAGTTTCTGCACGTCAAACTTTCACACAAAACAGCTCCCACTGACAGAAATGCCAAATAAGCCATTTCACGTGTCATAACCAATCACGCTTCATGTTTGAAGGCTGAATGAAATGTTGCTTACTGATTCATCAGAAAAGCACTGGCCATGAGTCCAAAATAATAACATCCTGCCAACAATTAAAACAGACAAACAAGGCCTAAATTCCAAGTTTGCCCCAAATAAGAAGAATAACAAGGTGATTTTTTCACAAACAAAGAGGGGTTTTAAGCTTTTTCCATTTGTAAGGCATTTCATATCTTAACGTGAGGCATTTCTGCATATATATATATATATATATATATAATATATATATATATATATATATATTTTTTTTTTTTTTTTTTTGATGATTGAAATTAACAATCATTATTGTTATACTATGATATGATGTTATTAAAATATGACAAAATAAATACTTGTTTATTTAGAATACACAAAATGAACAATGATTTAAGCTTTTTAGTTTATATCTGGTGATCTACTCGAATGTTATTTGATGTGAAACCTCATACAACAATTTTGAAACATTATAAATAAAAATAGTAGTAGAAATATATAAGCAAAACAATTTTTTTCTGCCAGGAGATATCTAGGGTTGACCTCAGATTCACTCAAAAAGAAATGAAAGTAATAATTATAGTTAATATTATAGTTAATACCAGAATAAAATGTTAATTTTGTAGAAGAGCCATATTTAAGGAGACATTTCACACTAGAGTAATTACAGAGGCTTCACCACACCGCAATGCATGAATGAGTTATAAAGCTGAGAAGACAGTGTGGGCTTTTACCCCTCAAAATGGGGGATTTGGGTTTAAATTTTTAAGAATTGAATTTAACTATGTACAGTACAAGAGTACAAGAATACTTGCAATACTTACAACACATCGGCCACATTTAGCATGAGTATACTATTAAATAAAAATGAATTAAATGCTATATATATATATATATATATATATATATATATATATATATATATTCTCTCCATTTCACAGAAAACTTCAGGCCTTCTCTGACATCTTATAAGGCCCTGAGGGTTCCCTTAGGGTTTTCTGTTCTTGTGCTATAACAGATGTTGCCTCAGCCTCTACCCATCAGTGCAGAGGTGTATCAAGATACCTGCAATAGCATATTTTTATTCTTATGCAATTACACAGGTTTAATACCATAAGTAACACCGAAGTGGAAATTAAATATTGTTCATGATAAAATGTTGGAGTCTTTAGAGTCTCTCGCTTGAAGTGGTAACATGGGGGTGATTAGGGTTAGGTTGAGCAACAAACTTATACAGTTCAAAAAGTCATAGTCATGAGAATAGTGGGGAGGCTAAATGGATTATAGTGAGCTTAATTAAGCATTAATGCTTTTGTCTGCAGGCACCTATGGAGGTAATTTGCAGACATTCTGTTGTAAAAATAGTAACATGAATGCAAATTTGTCTCTTTTATAATGAGGTAAGTCATTAGAAAGACACAAAAGTAGCACTGCATTGAAAACACAGCTCTCTTTTCCAAACCTGAAACACTGTATTTCTTTATCATTTTTCTACATCCAGTTTCTGGCTTTGGCCCAGGTGGGCTTTTAGGGTATGGGCAATAGTCGTTTGTGTCACCTGTACTTTTGAGGTGGTGGGAAGAAATCGAACACAATTGTGTACTTACTGTCCCATTAGTTCTAAGAAGTCTATTATCCAAGCTGAGTGAATCAATATGGTGGACAGAATCAGATTTATTTTCCAGGCCAAAAAAAAAAATCCCTACTACATTCTCAGGAGCTTTGGCTTTTCTTAGGGTCATTAAGACATAATTGCAACTTCACAAACTAGCCAGCTACTCGACTGCGCTAACAGTGAGTGCAGCATTTACTCAGTCATATTGGGGGGTGGGGGGTTGCATTTATGTCCCCCTCTCTACACCAGTTCCTATGCATGCACTATCCTATACTCTCATGAAGCAGGGGAACAGAGTGATGGACCTCTATTCAGAACCTTTGAGAGTGATTCTGTGAAACTTGTTATCTAAACTTTTGATGTACATTTTTACAATGCCAATAAAGAAATTCTAATTCTAATTCTAAAAAAAAAATCACCCAAGCTGTTGGCCCTCATGCTGCTGAATAAGAGGTCCACCAAGAACAGGGTGAAATTGGGCAAATAATGTTTGCAGAGCAACAGATGGAATGCAATCTGTCTGTACTCGTAGAACTACATAGTGTTCCTATATGGTCAGTTGATCCGAGAAAATGGACAGTCAGTGTAGAAACAAGTAGGTGGTCAGTGTTTGATCAGTGGCCAATTCATTTAGTGTCTTAATAAATAAGAAATACCATGTCAAGGCTTGTGATGACAAATCGACATAAACCATGCAGAAAATTGGCCTTAATAGCATAACGAAGACTGTAGTGGTCAAGCATCCAGGCCTGTATTGTTCTCTTGATGTATTACACACATACACCCTCTCACTTGGAGAATAACGGCACTGCATTACATGTTACTACACCTCTTTAGGTCAGTGTGTATTGTAACTGTACTGCTCTCTGCTATGTGGACTTGTGTTTGTAATAAGGTGTTTAATAACTGCAGGTGTATTAAAATATCTGTCTCTCTCTATGTAGTTGTGAACTATATTTGCACAATTAAATCACACCCTGTACTTGCAGTCTTAGTCAAGATTGGCAAAAATTACCATCCTGTTTACCCACTTATAGTCAAACATGGTACAACTCCAATAAAAATAAAACAACTTACACAAAGATAATACTATAATATAATTAAGGGAAAATGTGCAAATAATTGGGTCTCAAACAACTGTGCAAAGCAGAGTGAATGATACCATATAGATTGGAAGGTTGGGAGAACCAAGATGGTGCCAGTGCGTCTGTTACTCTCACTTTGCCTTGTGTTGTTAGCGTTGCTAAGCTTTGGTACTTCACATATGAAGTCTCCACTGGTGTATGATCGCTAATTTCTCCTGGATCTTATATATAATATCTGTGATGTAGCTGTTTTTAATCACAGTGGACAGAATCCTCTGCCCCCGCACCTATCGGGTATTCCGACTCACCTGTACCGGGCCTCGGCCCAAACAATTCGGCGAAAGCGTCGCCGCCGCAGTAAACGTGGCGGTCGACTAGTCAAACTAAAGGTCTGCCTCTCACAATCGTCATCCATTCCCAGGACGTGGATTATCCCCTCAATTAGGTGTTTCCTGGAGCCCATCGGCATCTCCCTGGTACCTGTCATTGGCCTGGATGAGGGATCCCGTCCCCGCTGCCCCTGCTTTTCCCGACTCTGCAAGCGTGGGGTGAATCCCCGCAACCTGAGGACGCCGATTCATGCGCCTAATTTGACTAAAGCACAGGCCTCATCTCCTGCCAGGATCGGCCTTGTGAACGCCAGATCACTGGCAAATAAAACTTTTATCCTGAGGGACTTCTCTTCCCAAAGCCTTTTCTTTTTGTGACAGAGACTTGGATTGGTGCTGGTGAGTCCAGTGCTCTCTTTGAACTTCTGCCGGCTGGCTGTGGTTATTTTAATACCCCGCGGACCTCAGGCCGGGGAGGAGGAACGGCGACTGTGTTTAAAAATAATTTTAAATGTAAACAGCGCACTGTATCACCCTTATTTTCCAGTTTTGAAGTCACTTTATTTGAGGTGGGCCGCTCTGACCCGGTGCTGTGCGCTGTCATCTATCGACCCCCTAAATACAATAAGGATTTCATGAATGACTTTTCTGATTTTCTGGCGGGACATATGCAGAACTATGATCGCATACTTATAGTCGGGGACTTTAACATTCACGTCTGCTGTCCAGATAAACCGCTGGTGACTTTGTAAACATCATTGACTCTTTTAATTTAGTGCAGTATGTGTCCGGGCCCACACATGAACATGGGCATACCTTAGTCCTTGTTCTTTCTTATGGGTTGTCTGTGTTACATTTAGAGATCTATGATAGTGGGTTTTCTGATCACATGCCTGTTTTATTTGATGTTGTTTGATGTTTAACAAAAGGTTAACAGAGAACACTTGTCAAATATTATTAGGGCAAATTGTCATAATCCACGTCTGTTATTTAAAACCATTGACTCTGTTCTTAAGGCCCCTCAGCCTGTCTGTTTGGAAGCATCTCCTGACATGTGTAATGACTTTCTGCACTTTTTTATTGATAAGATTGTTACTGCAATAGCTCAAGAGCTCACAGCTCCTGCTTTTGACCTCTCTGACTCTTCCCCTTGCTTGGATGTGTTTGATAGGTTTGAGCCGGTGACTCTGTCACACTTGGAGGATGTGGTGGGCCATTTAAAGCCCCCAGGTTCTCCTTGTGATGTTTTGCCTCCTCACTTTCTAAAAGAGATTTTTCATAGTATAGGGCAGCAGGTTCTGGCCATTATTAACAGCAGTCTGTCTTCTGGTGTTGTTCCTGTGAGTTTTAAACATGCTGTAGTACAACCCTTGCTCAGAAAACCTGGCCTCGACCAAGCTGCTATTTATTTCAAAAGATCTTGGAGAAAGTTGTTTATGCTCAACTGAAATTATTTTTGGATGAGCATAATATCCTGGAGGTTTTTCAGTCTGGTTTCAAAACCTTGCATAGTACAGAGTCAGCGTTGCTCAGGGTTTTCAATGACATCCTCCTGGCCAATGATTCTGGGGACCATGCAATTCTTGTCCTGCTGGATCTAACTGCTGCTTTTGACACAGTGGATCACAACATTTTAGTTTCCCGCTTGCAGCATCTAGTCGGCATTTGTGGTAGTGCTTTGGAATGGTTAAGGTCCTATCTGACGGACAGAATTTTGTGTGCGAGTTTTGCTGGCTCAGAATCCTCCTCAGCTCCCCTATCATATGGAGTTCCACAAGGCTCAATCTTAGGACCTCTCCTTTTTCTCACTTTATCTGCTCCCATTGGGCTCTATCTTGAGAAAATGGCATTGCATTCCATTGTTACGCTGACGACAGCCAGATATATGTCCCTTTGAAGAAGAAAGATGCTTTCTCGATTAAATCACTTTTGTTATGTCTCAATGACATTAAAGACGGGATGGCTTTAAATTTTTAACATTTTAATGAAAACAAAACAGAAGTGATTGTGTTTGGTCCCAGTGGTCCCTGTGAAGCCCCTCCAGTTGATTTGGGCCCCTTGACTTTGTATGTGAAGCCAACTATCTTAAATTTGGGTTTTAAGATGGACAGTGACTGTAAATTGGACCGCCAAATAGGCACAGTAGTTAAGTCCAGCTTTTTCCACCTGAGGCAGCTGGCAAAGGTGAAGCCATTTCTCACATATGAGCACTTTCCCTCAGACATCTCCAATTGGTACAAAATGCTTTTAACGGGTTCGTGTAAGAGGGAACATATAACTCCCATTCTGGCCTCTCTCCACTGGTTGCCTGTGCATTTTAGAGTACATTTTAAGATTCTCTTATTTGTTCTTAAATTTTTAAATGGACTCCCCACCTTACCTCACTGAGCTGCTACATCCCCACGTCTCTGCTCGGTGCCTCAGGTCAGCTGATCAGCTGCTTCTGGAGGTGCCGAGGTCGAAACGTAAGCTCAGAGGAGATAGAGATTTTGTTTTATTAGTTTTGTTTTTATTTGTTATTTATTTTTCCTTATTAGTTATTTGATTTGATTTGATTTTATAAACATCTTTTGTACAGCACTTTGTTTCAGCTGTTGGTGTTTTTTAAAGTGCTCTATAAATAAAGTTGAGTTGAGCTGAGTTGAGATTGTGGTGTACAAAAGATAATATGCAACACAAAACTTGTGTCTAAAAATAGATATCAGTTTAGCCTCCAGTACTATTGCAATATTAGCAATTTAAGCAGTTTTTGTGACTGTAGCTCTTGCTGTCCATATCCCAGTAATGAACATGCTTTCCACAGTCATTTACTCTTGCAGTGCAGATCCAAAAGGTCCAAAAGATCAGCTAGGTCTGACCTGCATTTTTATACATGCCAAACAGCTTGGTAGGATATTAATTGCTTAACTGCACCATGCCGTTCATTACTATATGCAGTAATGAAATTTCTCAACTCAATTCAAGGTTTTCTGCAGTTCCTCTCTAATATCTCTTAAGTGCTTTATTAATAAGTCTACATCTGCCCTTAATGAGACTAGGAATGTGACCAAAGACCAAGATGACATCTCAGTGCTCTCACACTTGCATGTGTTGCACATGTGATCTTTGCATGTTCCAAAGATTTGTAAAAAACAAAAAAAATGCACAGGAGTATAGTTAGTACTTGGCCTGTATTACACATTTTCTCAGTAAAAAAAAAAAAGACTGTTTACGAGAAGCCACATAGCAGCTTTAGTCTGTCTCACTTAAGCTCCGCAGCTCTTTCATTCACCAGTAACATTTATAATTGTTTGTTTACATCCCTGCTCGCTGTCGAGCCGCTTCCTCGTCACTTGTTATCCATTGTTACTTATGCGTTTTATTTATCATTATGACACTGCCAAAATTGTTGTGTCATTTTCTGCCACTTCTTTTTGCTGCTATCTGTGCAGGGACCCATTGTTTCTTTCTTTTACTTTCTGTTCTGCTCTGCTTTTTTTTTTGTTTTGTTTTTTCCCCCCTGTCCTCCTGAAAAGAGCAACCTTGAAATATGAACAGCTCCCCACGTAGAGATAATTGCGCTCTTGCATTGCTGTTGCAATTTTTTTAAACAATAGACCTGCGAGGCGCACTGATTAGAATGTGTTGCTTGTGTTTTTTCATGAAAACCAAAGCCTTTCATTCAAGTCTATAACAATACACATAACGACTGACATTCCTTTAGACAGAGAACAGCCCAGCTGCCAATTTAGACACGTGTGCACTGCTGGTGACTATGAAGAGCAGCAAAAATCAATTATAAAAGCTTTAGAAACAATTAGCTTCAAACTGAATATATTAAATCCAAATGTGCTTAGATATCCTATCAACAGATGCCCATGTAGACCACCTTTGTCTGCAATTTAAATTAGCTTTATATATATATATATATATATATATGTTGTTGTTTTTTTTTTTTGTTTTTTTCATTGTTTTGAGTTCAACAACATCTTTAAAAGTCTTTGCTCTAAAATCCAAACATGTTATGTTCAGATAACTTCATACAGTACCTCAATAAAAATAATTGGACACACAGCAGGAGTTTAATATTGTGCTTAATATTTTTGCCTAATGTAATATTGTGTATGCTGGATAACAGTTATGTCAGTGCCCATCCTCATACAAGAACACAAAATCAGCTGACTAAAAATATAATAGAAGCCATTAGGTGGTTGCTGAAATCTTGTAAAAATGTGTAGTTCTGCAAATATTAGATGTGCAATTTTTTAAGTATATAATTGTAATTCAAAACTCAAACATTCTCTGAGTATTTTGTCATTTTATCAATGCACACAGCCCCAGGGACCTGGAGGTTGTGGGTTTGAGTCCCACTCCAGGTGACTGTCTGTGAGGAGTTCCACCCATGGTCTTAAAACACACGTTGGTATGTGGATTGGCAACTTAGAAGTGTCCATAGGAATGAGTGTGTGTCTCGCCCTGTGAAGGACTGGCAAACCTTCCAGAGTGTGGTGCACCCAATGTTTCTGGGTAGGCTCCGGACCCATCATGATCCTGATTTGGATAAGCAGTTACAGACAATGAATGAATGTTAAACACTTTAAAATATTTTTGTATACTTTATACATATATAATATTTAAAATATGTATGCAATTCTGTGGAATAATTTTATCAAATCTTCAGTCAAATGTGGTTAATTTGTTTTTCAAGGATGAAACTAGTTTTCCAGACAGATGTTTTCATGGCTACTGCCTGATCCCACAGATATTTAAAAGATAATATATCTGTCAGAGATAGATAGATAGAAATTGGTATGTGAAATCTTGGCTTATTAAATTTAAAACTATTGAAATTTATTTTGTTTTAATATAAATATTTCAACCTAATATAGCACAATGCTGTTAAGGACATAAGAATACATTTCAGTTAGCATTTCACTAGGTAAGACATTCTCTGCTGTCCCTCTCATCACAACACCTTTGTAGTTATATATACTTATGGGGATTGGCAGATTCCCAAAACTTTCTATCTTCAAGTTATTTTTGAGTCAACAGATTTTCAGTTATTTTCGTCAAGAGAAGAGGTTGGGATTTTCAATCATAGTAATCAATTCTATAAGCAGTGGATGGAGATTATGTTTAAAAAAGGGTAAAATGTGTATTCATTTTTATGAACAAATGAATATTTACAAAAGTCAACATCTGAACAACCATCACTCCAGGAGTAAAGATCACAAAGAGAACAACATAAAGTGAACACGAACACACACACACACCTCTTTGATAAGATATTTATAATGCACCTCCACATGTGGTGCATATCAAAATGAAGTGATTATAAAACTTATTCGTTAAGATAAAGACAAGGTCTAGATCTGGCCTAGCCAATCAACTCTTGGTTGTTATTAGAAGTGAGAGGAAAAACATAAAACATGCTGTAATATACATATATATAATATTAAATACAGCCTCAGTTCATTAAAACAACTAAAGAAATTCCATATGAAGAGTGAATGCAGATTTTAAACTTTCAGTCAGTACCACATATATGTTTATAAGTAGATTTGAAAGTTCTTATACAGCCTTGTAATATGGCAAAATATTAATGTATCACTTTGGCATATTCTGCCTTTCCTTGGTCTGGAAACAAATGAAAAAACAAAAGTGAAGTCTCATTGGTTGCTTTCCCAAAAGTAAACACATCTTTGGCACCAGAATTCTGGACCTGTGTTGTTTCCTTGGCCAATGGTCCAGCACTGATTATCAATCAAAATAGCTTTAAAGTGGTCATCACAGTTCTGTTTGTCTCACAAGCAAGTAAAAAAATAAATTAGAGATTGAGCTTTAAGTTGCTTTGGCTTTCAGTTGGGTAAAATGCATATAAATTTAATGCAGAATGCATTATACAGGAGGACTTACAGTAAATGTATAAATATTATGGTGTATAGTGTTCACACTACATTATTTAAGCCCTGATTTTCCAGTACCCAACTGATTTTGGAGATTGCTAACAAATTATTCAGGCAAGAGGTAAATCTGTGTTCTCTCAGCATTAGCTCAATCTCTATATGTGTTACAAAGAGGCAGTTCATCATCATCATCATCATTTTCTTCTCCAAAGAGGCAGTTACATTTTCATTAAAAACAAACAAACAAAAACATTTATTTACCTCCATCTCTCTTTGCAGAACAGACAATCCCCAGCTGTGTCTTTATCCAGTGTCTCATACATAATTTCTTACATGTGATTTAACTGCAAATCAGCACAATCCCAACTTGTATTGCTCTTTTCTGCAACTCCAATTTGGAGGAAAAAAGTGTGTCTGCAGTCTTATGAAAAGTCTTTGAATGTTGTACATGGCATTTCTGGCAGTATTCTCCACCATGTTAGACCAGCCACAGTTCTGATGGTGCGGGGACAAAATGGCCAAAGCTGCTGCAGTTCCTGACCTAAGTCTCTATGTGAATAAGCCATTACATTTGAATGGACTAACAAAACTAAGGGTTAATTGCAATGGTGTCTTCAGGCCTGTTTTAGAGGTTTTATGTAGATATGGAATTAATATGGGACATTATTTGTTTTTCACGTGATTATGGAGTGTTTATAAACTACAAAAACACTTTTCTAAGGTACAGTTATGTTCCCTAATTAAAAATGCATAATATGTCAGTGTACCATGAGATAAACAGCAAAAGGTACCACCACATTGACTGTTTTTCTGACAGTGTAGGAGTGTTGGACCTTCATTCATTCATTGTCTGAAACCGCTTATTCAGTTCAGGGTCACAGTGGGTCCTACCCAGAATCACTAGGCACAAGGCAGGAACACACCCAGGAGGGGGCACCGGTCCCTCACTGAGTGACACACACTCACACATTCAATCACACCTACAGACACTTTCGAGTCACCAATCCACCTCCGGTGGGAGGAAACTATAGCACCCGGAGGTAACCCACGCGGAGAACACACCAAACTCCTCACAGACAGTCACACGGAGTGGGACTTGAACCTACCACCTCCAGGTTCCTGGAGTTGTGTGACTGTTATACCAGACATTTCAGTCTTTCATGAGAAGTCCTGTTCATCTGAGAGTTACGTTCTTTAATTTCTCCAACCCCCTCCCCATCTCAAAAGCAAAAGTAGTTTGACCCCCTACATGCAAATCTATATTTTAATTTCTGTGTAGATACCTTGGGAGTTAGTAGAAGTACACAGTTAGCAAAAGTTGACCTTTAAACATGTAAGGAGCAGGGGTGGGTTTGCAGAGAGTGTTTCTGTTATAATCCAAAAAACGTTTGCCTCAGGCCAGCAACTGACTCGTAAAATGTACAATGTTAGTTCCAGGAGCAGCCACAGTCCCTGAGGAAGAGTGAGCAGCTCATCCTTTATCTGATACAGCAGAACATATGAGACCAGGTGAGCTCCACATCTGAGTAGGTGGTTATTAGCAGCTTGAGCACTCAAGAAACCATTTGCTGAACAGCTGAGTACATTACATTACATATATTTAAGTAAAATCTAAGTTAGATCTTACAGTATAATATCAGGATTAATAGCTAATGTAGGTTTGTCTATTTTGCCCCCCAGCATTTGACTTGGACCATTTTATTGATTTAAATCAAAATGTGCACTTTAAACATCCTCAGGCCCTGACACTGAGCCCATGCTTCGATCAGTACTATCCTGTAATAGGTGATCAAGTGCACAATGGTCTGACAAATAGGCCAGACCCTTTCAGAGTCTATACTTTATTGTTGTAGTGCTCATAAAGAGAAACTGCATACTGAGAGAATTGTTCTTTTGAACTTCAGCAAAAAGCAACAGCCTGTTTAACCACAAAGTTCAAAATCCTTCAGAATATCAAATGAATACTATGACTATCTCAGACTGTAGTACATGCCTTGAAGGTTTTCACTAAATATCATATAAAGCTTAGATGAAAGAAAACACAAGTCATGAGGCTACATCTCTCGAGTTCAGAAATTCAGTAAGTTATCTGATAGCAGTCACGATTTTAAAGTTCAAACATGATTCATCTCCATTTCTCCATAGTCTTGCCATAGTCTAACCTTCAGTGTTTTAAAGTCCTTCTCTCAGTCTCTCTCTTTAGAGTTTAATAAACCTTCAAAGTCCATGATAACACACAATTCTTGACTTATAAGCAATGACTACCAATTGATGTCCCCACTGTAATTTATCCTGACTGACAAGTACACCTCACAACCTGTGACTGGGTAGTCTTGTGTAAAGGTTTGGACACTCAGGTCAAATTCCATATTTTGTTGTTGTTTTATTTGTTAAATTATTGGGACGTTATTTGATTAATTTCTTTTTAAATATTCATTCATTCATTCATTGTCTGTAACCACTTATCCAATTCAGGGTCACGGTGGGTCCAGAGCCTACCTGGAATCATTGGGCGCAAGGCAGGAATACACCCTGGACACATACACTCACATCCATCCATCCATCCATCCATTATCTGTAACCACTTATCCAATTCAGGGTCACGGTGGGTCCAGAGCTTACCTGGAATCATTGGGCGCAAGGCAGGAATACACCCTGGACACATACACTCACATATTCACTCAAACACTCACATCTACGGACACTTCTGAGTCACCAATCCACCAACCAATGTGTGTTTTTGGATTGTGGGAGGAAACCCACACAGACACAGGGAGAACACCCCAAACTCCTCACAGACAGTCATGCAGAGCGGGACTTGAACCCACAACCTCCAGTTCCCTGGATCTGTGTGATTGCGACACTACCAGCTGCGTCACTGTGCTGCCCCTTTTAAATATATTTAATTTTTTTTTTTTAATGTCTTTATTAATGTACATACTTATATTCACATTTATATACATTTAAATACATGTAATATATTTTATTAAATTCTCATTTTTATTAATGTCAAAAAAGCATATTATAAAAGAGAATTGCTCAATGGTAAATTTTAAATTCAGTCATTCATTCATTGTCCGTAATCACTTATTCAATGCAGAGTAGCAGTGGGTCTGGTGCATACAAGGGGATTTTATATTGTAGATGCTTTGTTGTGATAGAAGGACTGGCGCCCCCTCCAGGGTGTATTCTCCCCTTGCGCCCAATGATTCCAGGTAGGCTCTGGACCCACCGTGACCCTGAACTGGATAAGCGGTTACAGATAATGAATGAATGAATTAATTAATGAATTTATTGTGATAACTCTGCCTCTGCCAGCAGAGTAGGCATCTCTACACTAAAAAGACATTTTGCCGATCAAACAACTCAACAGGAGCAACTCAGTTCTACAAGTCTGAAAAGATATGCAAAAAGCCAAAGTGGTTAAAAAGCCATTACTGAGAAATGAATATAGTCAAGAACATACAAAGCAGCTACAAGTGTTCTCAGCGCAACGGACTGGTCACCCCAGAGCCCAGGCCTTAACTTCACTGAATAAATATAACCAAATTCTAATTGCTCTTTTTTACTGCATGGTATTTGCATGACTCGACACTATTCGCCTTTTGATAGCCGGTCCCTAAATTGTTTTCCACCACAACAGTGTAATGGAATCCTACATATATTCAGCTAAATATGCCCACTCTTTTTGAGCAAGGTCATACTACAAGTCGTAACAGTTCACCACACTCAAAATCTCACAAGTCTTAAACGAGCTGTACTGAACTTTGCAGCTCTGGGATGTACGACATCCCCATAGCTTGAGTTATTGTTGGCACTAATTATGCCAAAGAGCTGAAGTAAATGTCCATGATCTCCCCAGCCATCTAGTGTTTACTAGGCCATGGCGAGGTTCCCCACCCTTCTGCTCCTCTGAGGCAGGAATGAGCTAAAATGTGTGAGTATCGTCTTCTCAGAGCCTTGGTTTTGCTCGTGGCAATGTCATGTGTACAGTGTCTCGGGAACGACTGAAGAAGCAGCTTTATACTAAAGTCTAGGTGAAGGTTGCACTTTTAATGCTGATCTGGAGCGAGGAATATCAATTGTATATAACAACAAAAACAGCCAACCTGGTTTATTATGTCAGAAGATAATTAAGTTATTTTTACCATCAAAAAGTAGTTAAACATGATAATGATATTAGCATTAATGTTAATGGGACATTTGATTTATAAAGTTCATAATATATATAAGATGAAGAATCTAACTGTTTTGAAGAGTGTGAATGAACGTGTTTATGCTCCATAGTAAATCTCACACATGTGGGTGTTACCAAAGCAAGATCTCTATGGCACTAGGTCTCTGTATTATGAAGTAGGATCACACACAATATAAGCTCCATAGAAAAGCATGAGTTAAAGTGGAATGCTTTGGATCACCCTACCTGAGGTTATGTCAAATGCCAACTCGTATGGCGCCTTTCCACTGCATGGTACCTACTGTACTCGACTCTACTTGCTTTTGTGTTTGGTACAATGACTGAAATGTAGCCAGTGACATCATAATACAGTATCTCCAACAGGAATCCACAATGATGGCAGTGGTAAAAAATGTTGCTGACTCGTGTATTCATGTATTGTTGATGTTTTGGGATGGAACAAGGCTCCACAAATCAGTTCAAAGATGTCACTAGAGGTATTTACTTTTTGCACCATTTAGCTCTGACTGCTTTTTTTTTTTTTTTTTAATGATAATAAGTCACCAATCAAAAGAAAAGTTGTACCTTTTCAAAAGACCACGGCATAATTTTACAAACTACTTTGTGAGTCTGATAAAAACAAATGTGATCTGTACTGTAACTTGGAGATGTGTAATGCATGGAACCATGAGTATGCAGGTACCAAGTACTGAATTTCCCTAATAGAAGTAGAGCTGAGTTAAGCAACAAGCTTTATCCATTTTGAAAGCTTCAGTTACCAAGGTTCTTTAATTTTATAAAACTATTTATTATCCTACTCTTTTTACTTGTTTTTCAACAGGGTTCAGTGTATGCTGTAACTGTTTGATTCACAATAGTTACATACAACTATATACAGAATTAGTCAATGGCAAGTCAACATATCCTCCACTGGGAACACAACTATTTTGCACAATGTATAATTACTATTTTAAATATCTAATAAAGAATCTAATAATGAAAGAAATGATTATTAAAATACGTCATAGCTTTTGCATATTGTCCCCCCAAGGATGTGAAATTCAGAAAAATAAAACACAGTATGCTCTCCTAAAATATTCACTCCAAAAGCTTTTGCGTACAGCTGTATATAACTGATACCTAGTAATTTATATTTTCATAACATGTTGTCATAACATGATATATGTACATGTTAAAAAGAAGTAATTATATTTTAATTACAATCTGTACTTATACAAGTGTGTTGCACACCATGAACATACCTAGCCAAGATGACAGATGTTTCATTTCATCTCCTCATGATGTGTTCGCATCACACCAACATCACACATCAGCATAAAAAAACACCATATTTTATCCCCAACTGTTGTTTACAAAGGAACCAGAATGAGCTTTTCAAACAGGATTCACTTATATCCTAAATAATAACACGAGAAGAAAAGGAAAGACATGTGTTAGGCTGCTTTTGAATCTGGCTTAATTTCTACTGAATATGTATTCCGAGCTGATTATCAGAGTCTAGAACCAAATGGTCCCCAGATGAACACAATATGACCATAAATACCCCACTAATTAAAACACACTCTATAAATACTTACATCTTAAAGCAGCACCAATTATACACACAGTGTGTTTAACCTCCATAGAAAAGCACAAAAGTTAAGCTTAATGTCACCATGATCAATGCCAAATGTCGGCTAGAGGGGTATAAACCATTATACACATTGTGTGACATTATACACTGCATAATCACTGGATTAGGAACACCTAACTTGTATTTACACTCATTGTATTTTTCATCAGCTCCACTGACCATACAGGAGCGCTTTGTCGTGGTACAGTTACAGAGAGAAGTCAGAGACAGTAACTCATCTGTGTCACGAGGGCGGGTGTAACGGTGGTCAAGGAGCAAGAAAAAGGAACAGAGGTAATTGCAGGAAACTTTAATGAAAACAAGGGAACTAGACAGAGAGGCTAGGGAACTAGACAAGAACTAAACAGAACAAAGGGGCTAACGCTAAACAAGAAGGCTGAAGGCAAAACAAGGCTACACAATAAACACAAGCAAAATCACTAAACAGAGGCTAAGCAATGATCAGAGAATCTAAACACTGAACAGAGAGGCTAAACACTGAACAAAGCAGGAATCAAAGACAAGGACAGATGAACAGACCGTAAACATACCTCAATCTCAATCCACAGAAACTACTACATGCATCTACAATGACCCACAAACAGGAACAACTGACATGGACTATAAAAAAGACAAAACAAACAAGAAACAGATAACGAGGGTGCAGGAACACAAATGAGGCACAAGAGGGAGGAGCCAAGGCAGAGACAAGGAAGACAGGAACAAAACAAAGAACCATGTGCTTGCTCTGCAATGATACACAGACAGCAGGAAAACAATAGACAGGGCTATATATGACAATCTGTTGCTGCATTATTTGTGTTGGTCATCCTCTATTCATTCATCAGTGAACACAGGACTAGATATTTTTGATTGGTGGACTATTCTCAGTACAGCAATGACACTAAGATCCACGCATACCAGCAAAATACAGTGATCGTTCACTGGGCTGACTATGAGTATGATTTCTGTAATATGCACTCTATAAATGCCCTTGGTACTGGCAGAAATGCTGCATGGATAAGGGTCCACAATCCTTTTTTGTCGTATAATTTTCTTGTTACATCTGACCCCACAATAGTTCAAGGTTTTTAGGTCTATGTATCCATGCATTTAAACCACAACCCACACACAAGTCACTATATATGGAATATGAAATCTGGGACACAAACCCCAATAGCAAATGTACAAAAACTAGTTTCTGTCACGCTCTTGCCATGTTTCGTGTGTTCCTGCTGTTTTTGTGTTTCTTTGTTTGTCATGCACTTCTTTAGCACATGGCTCTGTTTTGTTTTGGTCCCTGTCTACTCCCTTTGCTCCATCCTGGTCCTGCCTTGTGCCACCTTTGTGGCCCTGCCTTCTTGTTTTTCTTCTCAGGTGTCCTTGTATATACACCCCCTCGGTTTCAGTGTTCCTTTGTCTGGTGTTGTATGTGAATGTATGTGTGTGTCTTACATCACATTGGTTCATGGTTGTATTGTTTTGTTTTGGTTCAGTCTTTAATTGTTTGTGTTTGCTTTGTCCTGCTTGTGTTTGTTTTCTGTTTGTTTGACAGTTTTACACACAGAAGAGCAACTTGTTTTCAGCTTTTGAAGATCTCTTGGCACTGATACAAGCAGACTGGCAGATGTCCATTACATCTTTAGAAGGCCTGATCTAGACTACTAGGCACAGCATCAACCTCTTGGACTCGGCTAATGCAGCTTGGGAATGAGGCTAATTCGCCATTATAATAGGTCACCATTCTTTCACTGAGAAAATGTCCCTGAAGCAAAGCAAGGAGCTAAATAAATAAACAAACACACCCAAACAAAGAATAGAAAAACATATCCAGCATGCATAATAAATAGCATCTTTGCTAGTGAATATCAGCAATCATATCTGGTCCTTCCAGACCTGGTGGTGTGTCAGCAGTGGTCTCATGGCTGAATCAATAAGGAGCTTTTAAACAGATCAGCCTTATATTGATATAAACCTGCTACATGAAATATTTGATTTTATTTATTTTTACCCAATTTGGACTGCAATGACTGAAGTGATTCTCTCATTGGTAAAACAATTTTCTTTGAACAAATGACTATATTCCAAATATCAGTACAATATTACATAAGTCTTTCAGACATGAACTCTGGATTTTGCAGAGTAGACCTTTCACATATGCAGCACCCAGCGGGATATTTTCTGTATCAAATTTGTTCTTGTAGCAGGAAATGTTCTGCATGTTTTACTCTGGGACATTAGTGGCTCAATCCACACATGTGCTCACTCTGATTTAACTTTTTTGTTGAGTTTGTACTAGATTGCCAGCAGGATAAAGTCTGCGTACAGCCCAGGACAATTATTGCTGGTGTTTGCATTCTACACATACATTACTCCGGTTAAAGTCTGGAAAATTTCTAGGTTACTGTGCATGTGTACAAAGGGATAGATTTATATAATGAACATCAACATCTAGTACGTTTTCACAGATTATATTTTATATATGAGCAGATGAGTGGTAACTACTTCCCAGTAGCCTTTCTACATGAAATGTGTATATGAATCTCTCTACTGAGTATTAACCTAAAAGTAATCTGTGTGTCAGGTATTATTAAAATCTGCTTTATTTCATAATTGTTCCTTCTTAGATTAGGCCATTGTATGGATTTATGTAGGGTTAAGTCTTATGTCCTGTAATTTTATAAACAATCATTATATGCAATATTGTAACATTTATTTTCATTATACTGTGTGTTTTTAATAAATGAATTTTGATACATTTTCAGTGTCAGATTCATGTCTTGTGTGTCATCAGTTCAAGTAAAAAAAATGTATTTAATTTAATTAACCAGTATTAGCAGTAGGTATTTAAATATTGTTATATATTGTCTTCCTCTTCATTCTGAGGCATGGTGGGTATGGAGCATAGCTGCATGTCAGAAATCCAGACTAAATAAGGTGGCCATCAGCGGCCATCACACACTCACCTAGTCACTCTGACACCAACACAACCCTGTGGCAAATTTTGCATAGCAAAAAGACCCAAGTAGCACCCGGAAGACCCACAAACAAACAGGGAAAACACCAAATTCTTCACAAACCAATGTGAACAATTAATCCATGATCCCTGGACTTGTGTGACAGCAGCACTACATACTGCACCCCACTGCTTCCCACTGTAGATATTGCATTGTACAAAATTTATCCCACATAGCTTAAACCAGCATGCCTTAAAATACTGCAAGCCAAAAGAACATAACTGAAACACTATGCATTGTAAATATAGCATGGGAAAGAGTTTTTCAAGCAGTGTTACATGTAACTTTCTAAAATGTCAGGTAGGTTAGACAGAAACCTCACCTACAATAGCCATTGCACTTGATAGAAATTTTTGGACAACTACTCATTCAATATTAGTGAGGTCAGGTATTGATGTTATTAGCACAAAGCCATTCACAAACATCACTAAGGTATACAATATATTTCCACTGCTACACAGCAAAATGCTGTGGTGATTTATAATCCTCTAGCTGTTATCTAGCTATTTACATATATATAAGATGTTAAGGGTATCACTTAAATTTAAAAGTGAAAAAGGGAAAATGTACTCACTTTGGGGAGCATTTAAATAAAACAACACAACATTAAACAAAATGGCCATAATTCTTGGCTCTGTTTACAGCCAGTATATAGAAGAGGCATTTGGGGAGCATGTGATATTGGGGCACTGAGGTGTGAATGTGAGCTAACAGAATAAGAGTAGAGGAGATCAACGGACAATAGAAGCAACAATCCCATAACAGGATTAAGCAGTGTGGCATCTTCAAATACCAGCCAGGAGCAAAGGGAGGCTTTCTGAGGCCAAGTACAGCACTGAGCCCTGCAAATAATCTGAATTGAAATGATACTGGACTGATTGATAATGTAAATTAAGATTATTTTTTTGTTGTTGTTGCTGCTTTGTGTTTGTGCTAATGTTGCAATACTGTACAATATTTCATTTCTTCATTATCATAACACTGGTACTTACACTACTGATATCACTGTGTAAAATGCGACAAAAAAATGTAAATAATATATCCTAACAAATCAAAAATTATTTTTTATCATCGCACAAAAAGTCTTAATTAATATTGAGATTTTCTTCATTCATATCATGATATTTTTACACAGAGACAAAATAAATATAGCACACAGACGAAAAGCAATGGAGCAAAAATAAAATTGAGAATAATGGAACATTTAAATGCCATTATCCACAGAAGTGAAAAAAATATACAGAAGTGAAAACAATTGTTTAAAATAGGTTCCTGAGACTAAGGTCCATGTTATTATTATTTTTTTCTGCCTGCTATATACTCCAAACAGTGGAAAATTATTTCTAGCATCACATACAATTTTAGCCATCAAAATCATAAAAATATTAATTTTTCATTTCACGACATTTTTTCCTACTAGTGAGGTGTCTGAAGGTAAAAAAAACCCTAACATTTAGCATGCTCTTCCAGCTTTGACCAGCAGGGGATTTAAAAAAAATGATATTAATAAAAAATGAAAATGGGAAAAAGCTATTTGAGGAGCTAGGTGTTAAGGATTAACATGCTGTACTAGCTTTGGCCACAAGGGAACAGTCCAACTCAATACAGTGCCCATGGCCGAAACGAGCAAAATCGTTGACATACAGCTAATGGAGTTTTAGCTCTTCTTAATTATTTTTAATTAATATATTTGTAATTTATCTTAGGGACATACTTTTTTCACCTTGCCTTCAACATCGATTTTACAAAAAAATATTGATAAATCTCTGTGATAAAGACATGTATTATGAGAGTAAAGATACACATTTTCAACATAAAATAAAATAATAATCCAAACATAGAATACTTTTCTGAGGAAATATTAGAAACTGTACAGTTGCCACTGAATTCCTATACCAGTAATGGAAACACCTTAAATTGGATTAAACTTCACTTTATAGTTAAGTTGTTTATAAACATATGGACATTCAGGCAAACGTTTGAATAGCTCTGTTCAATTGTTATACATTTACCTGTTGATATTCTAAGTGAAAAGTATACCTCTTCTAACTTAAGCATAATTCCTGCACATTTTCATGCACAATTAGCCTAGCATTTGTTTGCTAATTTACTGTTACTTTCCCACTCCCAAAAAATCAAGTCAAATTTGCACTCGTTGATACCACTGCCCCACAATAAACCTCTAAACATCTGTCTGTGGGATAAGAGGTGCAGTTCTGCTATTTTTATTGAATGTCTACCACTTTTTTGGCTCTCATAAATACGTGAACATTTGCTCCTGACTGAAAAGCCTCTCACACATTAGAACACTGTGACATTAAACTCACCATGACACAGTGCCTGAATGGCAAAGCAATCGACTGAAAGTGTTCTCTGAAAGTAGCTGCTTGATATACACTTCCATGCATGCCAAACATCCAAACAGCTTACCCAGTTCTCCTCAGTGCCGTCAGCCACTTTTTAGGCTTTTGCTCTTTTAAAAGAAAAATAACTTAAAAAAAAAAAAAAAAAGGTTATTTGAAATCCCAAAAACCAGAAAAAATAAAAATAAAACTGATTATTTATTAGGTCTACTTTTCTTTTCTTCATTGTAATATACAATTCACCAAATGAAGCAAAAAAAATGAACCTGTCTATGCTTATTACGTAGATACATACAGACCACTAGGTGTCAGTATAATTTATTCCTAATATGAAGGCTTATCATTGGAGAAAATAGCTGATTGCATATTAAATCCCTCAAGCTGCATCCCAATTGTGCACTTAGTACTGATTCTAACTAGTGTTTGAGTATTTAGTATATTGATATACTTATGGAAAGGAAAGAGCTTCTCACATGTGGGGAATTTTGGCTCTGTCCCAAACAGTGCCCTAACTCACTACACAGTGCACTTCACATATAAAACCAATTCTTCTACACCCAGACAGTGCACTAAATGTTACACAGAGGGATGTGAACCAATGGCTTTATTATATGACATTAAATGCATTATTTTAGAGCAGAAACAATTATTTTATGATGTATAATGTTCACTACACAGTGTGGAGGGAGATAGCAGAAATAAATGGCAGGCATAATTGTGTCTGTAGCTTGGTATGAGGAGTGTTGTCACAGCAGTTCATCATGTCCTGTTGGTGTAGTAGTACATGTAGTAGGTTAATATTTTGTGTACTAGCCTGTCAAATTTACATTTTTAAAGTCAGTACACAGTATATACTGTATAGTATTAGTGTGCTGTACACTATTGGGATGCAGCCAGTCCCACACTGATTTCTTGCAATCCCTTTGACATTAAATTGCTAAATGTGTATGTACTTTTAAATAACAATGGTTATGCAAAACCACAATTAATTGAAGTGGGCTATTTATCCACAGCAGATGGAATTATAATCATAGAAAAACTTAATATCCACTATATGGACATTTCTGTATCAGAAAAAAAATCCATTATATGAACATTTTAACATCATACTCCTCACTACCTTTAAAACACCTCATCAGCTGGACTGGCTCCAACTTATCTCAAGTAGCCCCCCTTTCCCTACCCTACCCTAACCTTGGTACTCTTAGGTCCTCCAGCAAACATTAAATTCCTTTGCTAAATACTCTTCTGCGGTTGGCAAAACTTTCAGTGCTTTAGCTCCTAAAATCCCTTTATCACATAAAGTGTACTTGACTTTTATCTTTTAAATCTCTTCTGAGGACTTCTTTTCTTCAGCTATTGTTTTTGTCCTTGCTTGTTGTTTCCTGCTACATTTTCTTTTAAGGTAAGGTTTGGTACTGTATTTTTGCAGCGTGTAATGTACTGTAATGTACTGCAGTTGTAAGGTAAAAAAAAATATTACCTAGTGTTGCTTTAAATGCAGCTGCATGTAAAATGAAGGCAATTTACAAAGAAAACACAACAATAATAATAATAATAATAACAACAACAACAACAACAATGACGCAGTAGTAATAGTTGTAGCAGTAGTATCAAAATTTATACCCAACTCCAAATATTCCATCCCTTCTAGGAGAAGGTATACCCCTCTATCTGACACTTGACATTGAGCCTAGTGACCTAAAGTGCTTTAGAGCAATCCCTTCTAATTTCATGTTATTCTATGATTTTACAAACTGTGTTTATATTTAAACAGTCTTGAGACAGCAACTGGAGCACCAGAATTGTACAGCAAATAGACTTAGCCTATTTATTCCACACAACTAACATTATAAACACAGAGGTACCTTCCCTTATATTCTTGGCTGCTTCTCACCCTTATTTAGTCAGTCAAGTCATTTAACCCTTTCTGAGGTCTTTTTTTCACATCTAAAGTAGTCCAACACGCCTTGACAATTTTTATAAATTTCACCTACCTAAAAACTGATATCACACAATGCTACATGCCCTTGTATTCAGCACAAATTCTAGAACAATAAATGTGAGAGCATGGCATCTGTCTATTTTATGATGTTTAAATGAACTACAACCATAGACTTTCCAAAAACCTATTTCCAAAGGTAGTGATATAGTGTGAAAAATGTTTCTTTTGAGGGCCGATTTTCATAGACATGGGTGTTGGCTACACATTGGTGTTTTGGGCTTTGTTCTGTATGGTTTTAATTTAATACAGATAGAGCTTCCAATATATGGCCAGGGGCATCGTATTGGGGTGAAAAGTGGGACTGAGTTACCAGGGCCCAAAGTGGGGGAAAGGCCCTTGAGGAGTCTGGAATTTTATTTTCCCTTAAATATTAATATCATTTAAAGATCATTTAAAGGGGCAGAGTACCTGTAAATGCCCTGGTTTCGTGAGCAGGTTTGGTCATATTATACACGAAGGACGTTCAGATAATACGGCCATTGACTCCAGCTGCAATGTAGAGCTTGTGTGCAGAATCACTACTCAAAATTGTTCTGGAGGCAGCTCTGAAAGTTACTGGTTACCAGCCAAAAAGGTGGGAATGAACGTGACTGGTTAAAAATAGATTGGGAGGAGATTTTCAAATACCACGCCATATACCCATAAAGCTCTGCCTAGATACACCTTTTTGCCAGAAATGTCTCTGGAAGTATACATGTGCAATATAACTTCCTTTTTTGTTACTGTAGACTAGATCTGTTTCATAAATTGTTATAAGTGCTGCAAAAATTCATTCATTATCTGTAACCGCTTATCCAGTTCAGGGTCACGGTGGGTCCAGAGCCTACCTGGAATCATTGGGCGCAAGGCGGGAATACACCCCGAAGGGGGCACCAGTCCTTCACAGGGCTATACACACACTCACACCTACTTTCGAGTCGCCAATCCACCTACCTGTTTTTAGACCATGGGAGGAAACCAGAGCACCCGGAGGAAACCCACGCGGACGGGGAAAACACACCAACTCCTCACAGACAGTCACCCGGAGCAGGAATCGAACCCACAACCTCCATGTCCCTGGAGCTGTGTGACTGCGGCACTACCTGCTGCGCCACCGTGCCAGCCTGCTGCAAAAATATATTTTGTTTATTGACTCTAACTCTCTGCCTCAGAGGAAGCTCTGCAGCATCTGAGGCAGATTCTGAAGAAGTTCCTTCCCTGAACACTTATATTATGACTGCTGCTACTGAAGGACCTACAGAATGATATATAGCAGTGGTTCTCAAACTTTTTAGGCCAAGTACCACCGAGTATCAAATCAAAACCTCCAAGTACCACCTATGATTATTGGCACAGAAACATGTGGTAACGTAACATTCTTCTTCTTCTGTGCACTACTGTTTACACCGGTCCTGTTTATATTGGTACTGTCACATAATCTCCTCATCAGTACCTAACTGTGACTCTTTAATAGAACCGGTATGCACTCATACACTTTATTCAGTTGTTATACCATTATATTACACTATTGTTTACATTGCCTTGTACATCCACTATCCTACCTCCCAATCAGGTTATTGCCTTTAGTCAGTGTCGCATTGTCTCATGGATGTCTATCAGTGAGCTTGTTTGTATCATATGTCCTGCACTTGTCTTCTGTTTTTTCACTTTTATATATTATATAGTTGGTTTGGTTGAATTTAGTCTATTTTATTAATGTTAACTGCAACTTGGAGAGGAGAGTAATGTAATTTCAATCTTTGTATGTCCTGTACATAAGCAGAATTGACAATAAAATACTACTTGACTTGACTTGAAGAAGGAGTGCTGTGTTAAACCTTGTTTTAGGGCTGTAATGATGCAAAAAACAGCCACGTTTTCCTTCAGCAGAGAGTTTTCTTCTATTTTGTATTCATGTGTACAGAATTCTCGCTTAGTTTTTGCCTCTGAATTTAGTCCTTCTTTGCTCCAGTGTATTTCTCAGGTTTGGTCTTGGCTTGTTTTTCTCATTTTTGCTTTGCCCTTTTATAATAAAATCCAAATTGCTCACGTCTGTCTCTAACCTTTGCTAACGTCCAAGTAATCAACTGAAACTGGGATTTCAAAAATCTGGGGGATCACATTCCCTCCCTGCAAAAAATGCAGAGGAACGCTGTCCCCACACCTGCCATTCCCTTACAGACGTAATCAACTACAGTGTACTTAGGTAATTTACACTTTAATACTTTAGATTTTCAGTTATGTCAGTACATTTCTTAATTAAGTAGAAATGTTTTCGAGGTCATGTGGTTGTACTACCTCTTGCTGCTTCACGTATTACTAATGGTACACATACCACAGTTTGAGAACCACTGATACATATAGTAAAACTCTGCTGCCTTTGAGGAAGAGCATTGTTTAATAACATTCTACAGCTTCCTCTAAGGCAGCACTCAAAAAAGAAACATTAAGGAAGGTACCTTCTTCAGAGTCTGCCTCAGAGGCAGCAGAGTATTCCACTGAGGCAGCAAGTTACATTATCCTCCATTGAAGCAAAACAAAATACGGACATTTTTGCAGCACTTCCAACAAATAATGAAACAGATTCTCCACCCAATGCATTTTAATTAATCACATCCATCCCTGTCAGTTGGCTGTAATGTTCCTTCTGCCTCAAAGGCAACGCTGCCCCAGGACCATTTTGAGTAGTAATTTTGCATAGGTGACAATGTAGATGTACCTACTGTTTTGGCAAGTCTAGGTATATTTGATGTCCATTTAAGCACTTAGCAAACATGCTTCTGTACCTCCAGACACCTCTCTAAATGCCTAAATACATCAAGCATGCATCAAAATAATGCCTGTGCCTACATACAAACACTTTCCGCTAGTGCTCCTTCAATCAGAACACTGCTGAAAGGAGAGAGTGATGTGTGTCTTTTTGGTGAGAGCCATGCAGTGCTGTCACGCACATCTGAGGCTGCTGAGGCGTGATGTGGCAGAATCAGGCCGCAGGCACAATCATCCACTGGTGTGTGTGTGTGTGCGCGCAGGTGGATGGCTGGCAAAGAGGTTCACACAGCCCCATGTGTGTGTAGGTGTATATGTGTGTGTGTGTGTGTGTGTGTGTGTGAGAGTATGTGTATATGTGTGTTACTGTCATCTCAGCAGGAGGTAGCTCTGCCGAGGGAGAGATTCTTCAGATGTAAATAAAAGCCGCAGCAGCGCTAGCAGTATTTAGCCATGCTATTTTTTCTCCACCATGTGTCTTCTCTCCCCATTCATTTGCTTTTCCATTCACACGGTGACCAACACTGAGGCCGGCACAACACTAGACAGCATGACCTCTAGTAGACACAGCCCAACAGGCAATTAACATGTTATTTTATTGAGAAAGCAACATAAACATGCAGTTTATTTAAGTGTGAGATATCATCACTAACTACACAGCTCATATCTTTTTTCCACTTTTTTTTATCTTAGCTATTTATCTTTATTTATCTTTAGCTATTTTTGTCTGACAGGAAGAAAGCTATGAAGGAGGTGAGAGAGCAGCTGAGATGGGTTTTTAGGGAGCATTTTTACCCAATTTCCCCCCCAATTTTCAGGCATTGTCACTTTTTTCCCACTTGCTATGTCCCACATCAAACCCTGCTGACAAACTAGGAGGGGGAAGGTAAATCCAGTGACCCTCTCTATGAAGCTATATATATATATATATAATTTTACTTTTATTTTTTTTATCCACTCACTCACTCATGTTTAGGACACTGTTCCACATGTGGGTGCTATTTAGAGCTTCACATCAAAGACTCCATATGTCCATATATGCTTGAAATTTGCTTTACATTTTTCTCAGGCTCTAGAAAGTTTCCCTGCACCTCATTGACACAAAGTACCATCCACTTAAAGGTGGACAAATAACCCTGTTTTGGCCCTCAGTTTTGAGACTCCAAGTCTCTTCTGATTATTACATGTACAGTAAAGGCAACAAAACTGGGAATCATTTCATCTCTGTGGGGACCTATCTGTCCAGCAGAAAGTACGAGAGACAATTACAAAGTTCAATTTAAACTGGCCACAGGGCGTCAAAGAGATGAATTCGCCCCCCCATCGGTGGTGCACAGTGAACCCCAGGCATCATTACTCCAGCATGTACACGAGCAACTTGGGGCAGAAAATTGGTGGACACATGCAGGCTAGTGATTTAATGAGTGTATGAAACTGTGGCCTGAGGGGGAAGTGTGAATGCCAGAGTAGAACCTTTGCCCCACAACACTACAGCACAGAGCAACACATCAGGGAGCAGAGCCCTATCAATGGCCAACAGTTTGCATGAAGTTCCTCTACGGCCTGGAACAGAGATTTCCTGTCATGGTGCAGTTGGAAAGGGTGAAGCCAAATAAGAAGAAGCAGAAAAGTGTATGTGATAGTATTAAACCCTTTCTCTGCTCTATAGATCTGAGCATGTGGAGTAGTGGAACAGTGCACTCTGGAGTGCTGGAGGACCAGCTGAATAAAATTTCTCTGATATTTGTGATCCAAATAATCCAATTCCATGATGTTTATGTGGCTGACTACAATCCAACCCTCACAGAACAGTATAAACACCTGAAATAAAGCTAGCGCTGTTTCACTAAATGTTTGCAGACATCTATTTACCTAAAAAATAATTGCTTGAACAGTGCTGTGATCTGTTGTAAGAGAATGTCATACAGCCGAGAACAACGAATGAAATTTGCCAGAATGTTAGAAATGGCACTCAGCCACTCAACCAGGCATCTGTTAATTTGGTCATTCATTCATTCACTAATCTAAGAGCCTTGTTATTCATTCATTCACACACCCATTCACATTAATTCATTAATTTCATGCACCCCAATTCATACAATTGCTCACACACTAACTAATCCATCCTTCCATCCATCCAAGCATTAATTTATTCACTCCCACACCCATCCATTTAAAATGTCATTCTTTCTTTCATGTATTTACCCACTCCACCAGCCATTCCATTATTTATCTTTCACTCACTCATCTACTTGACCAGTCATTCATTTATTCACTCACCCACTCAATCCATTACTCGTTCATTTTTTCTTTCATTCACTCAACCAGTAATTCATTCTTTTTGCATTCAGTCAGTGGTGTTGGGAGCAGTGGTATCATGAACGAGAAACATGGACTGCTACAAACTTGGAGCATACTGCTTTTAGCAGCAAATCCTGGTTCTGTTTGGGGTCTGACGATGATTGTATTTGAGTATGGGGGCCTTGTAGAGAGTGCTGCAGAGTGACACACTGCTCCAACTGCTGATGTTCAACTGGCTTTTTTCAGGTTTCCAAGGAAAGTCTCCAAAAGTTTGTAACATTTTCTTGGCCTTCTATGCCACAAGATTTATCACCAATTGATCACTTATTGGACCAGATTGGACATCAACTTTGGCAACCTAAGAGGGTGCAGGATCTACAGGCCCAGCTGCAATATCTGGGAGCAAATGTGCCACAGGATGCAATACGGAACCCTGTATGCCTTCATGCCCAAACATATCTAATCTTGTATCCAGGTTTGAGGTGACCAAGCAGGGTACTTAATTTCTCCAATAGACTGATCGGTTCACTCTGTTAACATAATATTGTAATCACTTACATTTTTAATCATTACATTCACACATATAAAGTTTCATTTAACTTCAACAACTGCATTATTTATTTATTTTTTTGAATAAGTATATATAATATTGTAAACAAACCCTTGGGATCCGATATGAAAGCAGCAGAAGATGAATATGAGGTAGGTATAGATATATATGAGGTGATATTTTTAGGAGCAGTGCGTCATTTAAAAGCACATTTTATTACACATTTCATTACACAGCCAGTTCGACATTCCACCGCAAGTGTCATGATGGAACTATTTGGCACAAAAAGACCCGTTTAACTTCAGTTTAGAAGTGCATCCAACTTTAAAAGTGACCTTGGAGACTGCCGCTATCTTCGAGCCAATTAAGTCAGTTATTTTAAGTGAAAAAGAGACACCCATCTGTCTTTCCGGATTTCATTAAGACTGTTCGAACAAAGAGATTCTCCACTGACCAATCTCCAAAATAATTTGCCTTACAGTTAAATTGAAATAATCTAGAATTGTGATGAAAGGGCGAAGGATAGGGTGGGGGGTGTTGGGAGGGTGGTATGGGATGGGACAATCGAGTGGAAGAAAGGGAGACGAGGCAAGAAAAAAGAGGGCAAGTGAGGGAGGTGAAGACACAGGTCAGTGAGCAGTGTCCCTCCATCTCTGTCTCCTCCTCACCTCCAGCTATGTACCCAGGTTATGATGGGACCTTGGAGATGGATGGTTTTCCACATCCTCACTCTCATTTTTCTCCATCTCCCAGAATGAATGTCCAGGAACCCAGAGGCTGGCATCCTGCCTGGTGTAGCCTTACCCTCAATGCTCCAGTGCTCACTGCCCTCACAGCCAAGGTCGTAGAATATCTCACAAGACAGTGAAAAATCTAAAATGTTATTTTATCATTTGGAGCTTAGTGCATTATGTAAAGGGGATGGCTATACCATTGTAAAATAAATAAATAAATAAATAAAATTAAATATTTACTTTTTATAAAGTTCAGAAGATGTTCCCAAACCATCTGCTAGCTCTCCAGTCTGTTTAAGTGCTGGAAACTGGTCTAATGTGTTTATGAAGCAAAAAAAAAAGTTTAAAAAGTAAATGCCTTATTCCTGCTCCATAGGTGGGTAATATTAAATTATTTTTGCTGATTCCGAAAACCCACTCTAAATTCGGGAGGCTGCTAACTGCATGAGACCAAAAATGTCACTAACTTAAAAAACCTGAGTTACATACGAGTTTCTCTAGTAGTTTACATAGTGAATAAAAACATACAGACAAGTTAAACTAAAGTCATATACAAAGCTGTTTTCTTCCTCAAACATACTGTTCCAGCACAATTTCAAGTGTTGGCAAGAAAAGAATAATTCCACCCAGCTGTGGCGCAGTGTGTGTGTATATCAGTATAGAAAATATATTGCTAAGACCTAATATAATCTTCTTACTACTGTTTATCTGGAGCAGCCTTATACAAGTCTGCACATCTTTAAAAAAGCAGACAGCCTACATGTACAAATAAATATATGCAGTGCTCTTGTAATTAAAGCAAAAATAGAATGAGTGGCTTATAGTCTCCATTAACAAAAACAATCGCCTACCCAGGAAAACTCATTTACTCGACAGATCAATTTTCAATATTCCTCTTTTGGAACGGTACTTAAAGCTTTCAGGTGTTTAACAGGGAGTTAAATCATATGAAATTTTCCGTGTTATGAATCCAATTACAGCAGTTTCAGAATCCTCCAGATGCTGCTGAAATTGCCTCCCTATCAAATTATATTCAAATGAATGCCTGTTTCTGCACTTGCCCTCATTTAGTGGGTTTTGTTTTTATGTTTTAGCCTTAATACGCAATTGAGAGTGAGTGTGTTGGTTGGTTTATTTAAGAATATAATTTGTGTGTGTGTGTATGTAAAGTATGTGTCCCTGAATATTAATTTAATTGATTATTCATTGTTTGCAGTTTCAGATTGGGTGCCATTTCCGTTTCTTGGTCAAAAGTTTACTTAAGCACAACAGTACAATTTGTGTTATTTTGAATCCACTTCTTTGTACTAAATCACTACTAATATGCCATGTAAAATATATTAAATTACCAATCATGATATGTTTGCCAATTTAATGCTGTACAATTCATGTTAGTCACCATCTAGGCCTTCTTTAATGGTCACTAGACCCTGCTCACTGGAGATTGTTGGCTAGATAACTTTAAAGGGACTTTGCAGGAAATTTTCCCAAAGTGTAACATCATATCCTCGAACAAACAACATCTGGACACAGTATTTGTTCATTCCTCAGTGGAGGCATTGCATTTTACAAACATTTGGATATTTCCTCATGAGGGTTGCCAGGTATGTAACAGCCTGCCTATTCCCCTCCTGAAGCTTATCAATAACAAGGTAAATGCTTGGCAACATGCTGATTTTCAGACATTCATTTTTAAGGCACATCTTTAAGCACATTGAAATCATGCTTCAGAACAGTGCTGCTAATATCAATTAATGTTTTCTTGCGGTAAATAGATACATGGAAGTACTAAAAATAGAACAGAAATATCTCAGAGAAAACTATTCCCTCACCTGAATACATCAAATCTGGAACTGAGAACTGATCTTAGGTAGTTTTTAAGGCATATTGGGTGCACATTATTCATTAGTCCATCACAGGGAATCACCCACTCTCACAGTTACTCAACTCACACGTAGGAGCAGTTTGCCAATCTATATAGCAACATGTGTTTTGAAAAGTGGGAGGAAGCCAGAGCAGGCACGGGAACACATCAGATTCTTCATAGACAGTGACCCGAGGCAGAAATTGAACGCACAGCCCCAGAACTCTGGAATAGTGTAATAGCAACACTCCATGTTGCCTCCATGTAAATGTTATCTGTAGACATTTAATGTATGTCTATACAGTAGGGTTTTAAATTATTTTAAGATGTTTTTTTCTGATGTTAACAGGCATTGGCATAGGAAATAGGAAACCCCATTTGCCCCCCCCCCCCCAAAAAAAAAAAAAAACAAAAAAAAACAATAATAATAATAAACTAAATAAAGATTACACCACAGAGAGAAAAATAATATGACTTTTTTCATAAACTTTTATTTTGAAAGTGCGCCATTGAGTTCAACGTGTTTTGGAAGTGAGTTAGAAAAGGTGGGTATTTCATCCTCCGTTAATGGTATTTTTTTCCTAATAAAATAAAAATTCATGCCATAGAGGGCTAATTTTACATTATTTTAAATATTATGTCTTATTAAGAATATGCTAAGGAATTCCAAACTGAATTAGTGATGAAAAGTTTGTCCAGTATTGCTTTGTCTGAAATATCACACATAATATCAGAAGAACCCTGATGCAGAATTAGAAGAGACAGGAGAAGAAACTTCATGGTGTGAGGTGAGGTTTTAAAATTTATTCATGAATATAATGGAATAAACCCAGAAATAAGATCAATAAACAGAAATAATGCTGTATGCTTAGTTCCTTATGAGCCTCTTGTGTCTTTTTCTGAATTGTTTTCAAGTAGATATAAAGTTCTGTGACCTCAGTGGCAGGGCCCCTATCTCTGACTTTCAATTGACTAAATGTGAACATAAATGTGCTGCTTATAGCCTCATAGCATTCATCAGTTGGACATGCTGGCATGTGATGTAATGAAAAAGTGATTTGTTTCTATTGTGATTTTTTTAAAATGGACTAACAGGCTTAAACTAGATATTCCTCACAGCAGTCATGTTATACTTTAGGAGCAGCAATGCAAGATTTTACAGCTTTATCTACATAGGAATTAGCTTATAGCTAGCTAATATTCTGGGTATGAGGTGGGATTTGTCTCAGCGAATATGTCCCCCCTAATATGAAACTTAATTATAGTATTAAGTATTAATACTTAATTTTTAGGTTATTATTTTCATTATTATTTTTATTTTAATAAAATAACCATTGTCACTTTTAATGCAATGCGACAGTTACCAAATGACAAAAGAGCAGGAGAATGTTTGAATTATTAAATTAAACTATTAATATTAATTAATATTTAATAATTAAGTATTAATACATTACAACATTAATAATTCATATAATTAATTATTACTATATTACACAAAAACACTTCAAAACCTATTTGTAGACTTAACACATTGATAACACAATACAAATCAATGTTGCTTTAACAAATATGCACCATATAAAAAGATGATGAGAAGCATGTATGAAAATAGTTGAGATAAACTTCAGACCCTCCTCGCAGAAAGCTATTTTTTCCACTATTAGGTTAACTGAAGAGTCTTCCTGCTTCCTTTTGGTTCTGGTAAACAGGGAACACGATGCCTCATTATACACCTTGTGAACAAACGTGATGTGTCAAGAGGTCACCAGTGATGGGTAATGAGTGTATTATTTGTAGGCCACTAAGAACACAGCCACAACAAAAACTCACCATTGTCCAAGCTGCTGGAGTAGGGGGTAATAGAGACACAGTAAATTGAAAGTGCATCTTCGCTGACTTTCCAGTCATTCCAATGATTGAGGAGGAAGAGGAAAAAAAAAAAAACAAGAAGCTCTTGAGTGGAGGAAATAAGGCAGTGGACAGGCAACTATGGAGCTGGAGTGAGAACCTGATTATTTAATTGGGTGTCAAATTAATGTGATCAGAAAATGTGCAGAGTCTGGTCACTGCTGGGCTCAAGTGCCGGTAATTTGCAGCCATTGAGAACACTTTGATTATCCACTCTTACTAAATCAAGCAGAGAAAATGATGACCTAGGGCTGAGGTCTTCAAATCTGGAATTTGGATCCAGGTTCCAGGCAAGGATTTTAAAATGGCTGGCTGCAACTGCTAAATTGACTAACCATATTTAATGGCATACTGGCCATTGTAAAATCCCAATCTGGAACCTGGATCAAACTACAGATTTGAAGAACTCTGACCTATAGGCCTTTTCCACCAAAAAAAGTTCTTGAACTAGTTCAGTTCAGAGTTCTTGGCACCTTGGAATCTCTGCTCAAAACATTTATTTTTTTTTCTTCTTTAAATCCTTAATTTCTATTTTCTCCCTATGATTGCAAAGCATTCTTGAGTTTGTGGAAATTGCTCTATTGTTACCTCTATCTATAAGTTGAACTGATTATTATTATTATTATATATATATATATATATATATATATATATATATATATATATATATATATATATATATATATATATATAATATAATAATTATGTTTCCCCCAGTTTTGGTAGGAACAAAGAATACCACATCACCAGGGGGCATTATGGCCAGTATTTGGCAGGGCAAAAGAGTCATGGTTTATCCACTGTTAGCTGTTATCCACTGTGGGTTCAGATCAGAGTGATGTATGATACATGTGTAAATCATGCCAAGTTCTTGTGCACACTGACCAACACACTGAAGAAACCTTTTCCTGGTTTGTTCCTTTTATTTCCTGGTTTTCTTTCAGAATCAAAAATGGGATAAATGGTCATTTCCTGTTTTCAATGTTCTCATTTCAAAATGTACCCATATGTTTTTTTACCCAGAACGACACCGAGGACAATTTAACATGTGGCAAATTACCTCTGTTGAGCTCCACTGCACGATAAAGCTTTATTTAATGCTCTGTGCTCTTTCTAGAGCTTCTTTAGCAAGACATGTCCACGGATACTGTCACAGTTTGCACTGAAGAACCTACTATTCTGGGAACAAAATTTACTGGTTTGGGAACTTGCTGCTAATTCTGTCAGATAAGGGACATCCATCTTGGTTAATATTATGCTGAATGGTGGGAGAGAGGACCAAACTCTAGACCCCCTATTGAGAATGAGGCCTCTAATACAGTCTTAACTGAATTAAGGTATAGTGGTTAAAATCTTCTCCTACAAAATAGGATGACACTTCAAGAGCCTGATACATCATCGGAACACACACATACAAAAAATGAGTATATAAAAAAAATATTTTTGGTCCGGTATGCTAGGCTACCTCTCTATTTCTCTCTCTCTCTCTCTGTTCATAGCATAGGTATCTGTAGTTATTTTAGACAATGAAGAGAATGGCAAACTTTGAAAAACATGAATCGAAATGAGGATTGCTTTATTCTTGCTCCGAAAGTGGGTAATACTTATTAGTTTTGCTGTTTCAGATCACTCATGGGGGAAATGTCTTGGAAACTTGGGAGACTGCTAACTGTGTTACTGAAAGTGCTACAAAGCTAAACAACACAACTTACAAATGAGTTTCTGTGGTATTCTGTGTATTCAAGCAGTGAATAAAAACTTACAGACAAGTTAAACCTTAGCCACGTACAAACACCTGTTGCTTTTTTCTGCCTTAAACACATTGTTCCACTAATCATTTTCTTTAAATGAGATCGCCATCTTGCTGGTGACCCACAAGGCATTCATATCCCTTTGTTTGAAGAGTGCCCCTAAAAATCTCAGTTGCAAGAGATATATAGCCCTACCGTTCAAAATTACCCTTCTACAAAGATTTTAGACACCCCAACCCAAAAGGCAAAAATGAGGGGTAGGGCTAGTAGGTAGGGTTTTAGGGGTGAAATGGGGTTCACCCTTGGATTCCTATCCATGAATTAATGGTGCAACAGGGATAGGTATTTTTCTATAGCTGATTTTGGAATTAACTGTTCATGGTCAGTATACTGACTGCAAAGTGATCGAGACAACACATGTTCTAGAAATTGACTGGACTACAAATCTCTATCACCTCACATTACGAGAAAAATCTACCCTACAGACAGCTACTACATTACATTCTTATTGGAGATGTCAGATATACATAAGTAAAATGTCAATGGGTAAAATCTGACAGGGCCCCAGCTGATATAGCCAGAACCATGCCCCCCAAAAAAGACAAAAATTAACTACAGAAAATATCTACTATTCCTGGCTTTTAACTGTTGACCATCATTCTCACTCAGAGCTAGGACTGACCCATATCCCCAGTGTCCACAGACTATTGATTGTCTAGCATCACCAGGCACTCACACTTCATCTCTGAGATGATTTGAGAGGAAAAAAAAATCACACGGTAAAGAAAAGCCCAAATTGCCCTCTCTGTCTCTGTCTCCAGGAGAATGCTTTGAATTTGACATTTGGCTCTTTCTCTTTTTTTATCCTGCAGGTTCCTCAGGTCCTACTTCAGCCAGGTGAAGAGCAGGGCACCAGGTTCTTCTTGGATGAGATTGCTTATGTCTCTAATGCCCTCTTGGCCCCATCCACCAATCACCATCAATCACAGTTGGACAGCAGTATGCTGGCCATCCACAACATGGCTGAGAGGGTGAGGAGTGCTGCTATTTTCTCCTCAGGAGAAAAATAGTTGAAAAAAATAGAAAGAATGATTAAACAATGAAGATAAAGCTAAGCATTGAGTTTTAGTGGAGGTGATGTTTTTGAATTTAAAGATATATTTCAGCTTTGTTTTGAGTCAAGATTCCTTGTCATAAATTATATTTAAAAATAGTAGAGTTTTTATTATTATTATTATAATTTTTTTTATTCCAGGACATAGTGTAAAGCATGTGGTTGAAAAAATGTATATTGGACATGACTTATAGTTAGGATGCCTTATAATTGGCAACTTCGTCGTTTTACGGTACATACAATAAACCAGTACCAGCAGATTACGGCACTCTGGAGCAGCTACACATGAGCCTATGGTCACCACCATGCCCAATGCCAGTCACTAGCAAAAGGGGTATAAACCCTTAAGCACTGGCTGTGGGATAATGGAATTGCATTTTCTGGAATGACTGACCACCAAGTTATTGTGATCCAAACCTATTAATCTAATATCATCACCTGTACTCACAAATGACCTTATTCTTTCTACACTCACTGTCCATTTTATCAGCTCTAGTGATTATATAGGTGGACCATGCACTTCTATAATAACAGACTGTAATCCAACGGTTGCTTTACACTCTTAATTGATTGCATTTCACCTTGCACTGCAATGGTCAGGATCCCAACAAAATCACTACACAAATAATAAAGAAGCAGATATTTTTTGGTCATTCTCAGTTCTGCAGTGACACTGTTTGGGCGTCAGGGCATGTTGTACTGGTAAAAGTGGATCAGACATAGCAAAGCTGTTGGAGTGCCAAAAGCACACACACACAAAATAATAATAATAATAATAATTCATTCATTCATTGTCTGTAACTGCTTATCCAGTTCAGGGTCACAGTGGGTCCAGAGCCTACCTGGAATCATTGGGCGCAAGGCGGGAATACACCCTGGAGGGGGCGGCAGTCCTTTACAGGGCAACACACACACACACACATTCACTCACCCACTCACACCTAAGGACACTTTGAGTCACCAATCCACCTACCAACGTGTGTTTTTGGACTGTGGGAGGAAACCGGAGCACCCGGAGGAAACCCACGCGGACACGGGGAGAACACACCAACTCCTCACATACAGTCACCCGGAGCAGGGATTGAACATATATATAATATATATATATATTCTCAATCATTCATTATCTGTAACCACTTATCCAATTCAGGGTCACGGTGGGTCCAACGCCTACCTGGAATCATTGGGCGCAAGGCGGGAATACTGGCGCCCCCTCCGGGGTGTATTCCCGCCTTGCGCCCAATGATTCCAGGTAGGCTTTGGACCCACCGTGACCCTGAATTGGATATATATATATGAACCCCCCCCACCCCCAACACACAAAAACTCTTTCCTGACCACTCTGTTCTCAGTAGGTTTCTACATCATCACAGACTTGCCTTGGCGATAATAAAGAGTAGCATTTGTTCTCTGAAATGCCTGCATCTGTTACTTCCACCATCATCAACCAAAACTGACTGGCAAAAACTTTAACAGCATGAGGCAGTCAGCAACAATCACAAAGTGCAACACACTCCCCTCCCACTCACGTAGAGCCAAAGTGTGTGTGAACTGGCGCACGTGCCTGTTCTTGTGTGTTTAGGATTTACTTCTCTGGGAAGTAGAACACTTCCTCCCACGCCCCTGCTCCTCAAAATGAATAGAACATCTGCAGGCGATTAGATGGAGAGAGAGAGAGAGAGAGAAAGAGAGAGAGAGAGAGAGAGAGAGAGAGAGAGAGAGAGAGAGAGAGAGAGCATGAGGGAGAAGGGGAAAACAAAGGCAGGTGAAAGAATCATGCCCTTAGAAAAGCTTCCTGCCACGGGCCATATGATTATACCCCACGGTTTACAGCATTGTATTATTATGTTTGGATAAAAGTGCAAATATGAATGTGTCTATGGTTTGAAGTGAAGAAGGCAAATACCAAGCTTTTTCTTTTAATAGTGATAAAAAATCTTGCGTGCGTGCAAGATCAGCTCTTAGATGCCATCTACAACTGTCCAGAAGGACATTATTTAAATATTTAAATACATTTTAAATATTAAAATAAAAATAAGGCAATCTAGGTAGAATTTTTTAAAATTAAAATTAGTTTCACAATTATTGTGATGACTCCCAGGCCTGTAATAAGAAGAACAGATCTGACGTTGCTGTTTTGGGCAACACTGCAGCACTTCAGAAAATGTACTATGTAACTTCATACTGCCAGTCCTTTGCAGGATGACACACACTTACACATTCACTCACAAACTCATACCTATGGACACTTTTGAGTCACCAATCCACCAACGTGTTTTTTTGGACTGTGGGAGGAAACCAGATGCAAACCCACATGGACACGGGGAGAACACACCAACTCCTCACAGACAATCGCCAGGAGCGGGTCTCGAACCCACAACTCCAGGAGCTGTGTGACATCAACACTACCTGCTGTGCCACCATGCTGCCCAATTCATTCATTGTCCTATTTTGCTTATTATTTAAAGAAAATAAATATTTTTTTAAGAATCAAACTGCTTAGTAGCACCTGAATCAACAGATTTATGCCTCATAGAGCAACTTCCCTGTATTAAGATGGCCATATTTAAGATTAATACCGAATCTCTGAAACCTCCATGGCAGTAGGTGTCAGTATAACTGTAGCATCATAACAGAAATAAAATCATTCATAGGAAATCGCTAATTATATTTTTTACAATATGAAACTCCCAGAAGTAGTGGAATGGTAATAATAAAGCCATGGTTTAGGTAATTGACACAGTAAAAAAAATAAAAGTAAAAAAATAAAATCCCACTTAAACAGCTGTGCATTTCAATACCCTGATATAATCATATTACTGTATCTATAACTGAGATGTTTCATAAACAGCCATTCACACATGCTGGCTATTCCCACATGGTGCCTGAATTATTTGTATCTACTTTCTGTGTTTAATGTTAATTTTGTTTATCTACCCTCTAGGCATAAGATCATTAGACAATATTTTCTTTTCGATCTCAGCTAAACATTCTGAAGTTTGAAGACTCATGCTGGAGCAGGGAGCCTGGCCTAAGGCTGGCTAAATCAGTCAAATGGCAGATGTCAGCCACATGCCGAGAGGAACTGGCTGGCAGCATTGTTTGCATCACTGAAAATGCACCTGCTCCTATCTGCTGTCATTTGAGAGTAAAAGCTCCTACATACCCTCAGCTTGGCCTTACCGTTCTCTTCCAGGGCTATGGGTAAATACCTCTAACTCACCTAGAGGCAGATTGCTAAAGGAACTGCCACTATTGATAACAATTTGCAAGTTCATTGTCAAAAAAGGAATACAATATTGTGTGTAAGTGTTAATTTCCAATGGAAAACATAGCATGAATATACAGGGTGGGCCATTTATACGGATACACCTTAATAAAATGGGAATGGTTGGTGATATTAACTTCCTGTTTGTGGCACATTAGTAGATGGGAGGGGGGAAACTTTTCAAGATGGGCAGTGACCATGGCGGCCATTTTGAAGTCAGACATTTTGGATCCAACTTTTGTTTTTTCAATGGGAAGAGGGCCATGTGACACATCAAACTTATTGGGAATTTCACAAGGAAAATGGTGTGCTTGGTTTTAACTTTTTTTTACTTGGTTTTAACATAACTTTATTCTTATATTAGTTATTTACAAGTTTCTGACCACTTATAAAATGTGTTCAAAGTGCTGCCCATTGTGTTGAATTGTCAATGCAACCCTCTTATCCCACTCTTCACACGCTGATAGCAACACCACAGGAGAAATGCTAGCACAGGCCTCCATTATCCGTATTTTCAGGTGCTAACCATTCTCATTGTATTAAGGTATATCCATATAAATGGCCCACCCTGTACAACAAACCTTCAACATCTTACTGTGGACGGGTGAACAGAAATAATTCTGGACTTTTTACAATCAGAAGTTAGCAAGTATGTAGCTTAAAAGCAATGTTTATTATTTTAATTCAATACATTTTAATCCCTTTTTAAAATATACATTCAGAGAATGTTTCCTCACCAACAAATATCCAGTGTTTTAACATAGCCCTGGCTCATTAAATGATTAACAAACATTAACAAAGTGTCTCGGTCCAAACTGGTTCAGGCATTCTCTCTGTGCATCGCTGGTTCAAGAGGTGTTTGGACAGTAGAGGGACCTATGAATGTTGAAAAGCATGAAACGAAAGGAGGATGTTGTTCTATTCCTGCTTTATTGATTTATTTTTGCTGTCACAATTACATTTAATCCATCTATGGCTGAAGAGCCCTTGAGCAAGGCACCCAACCTCAGAAATCCTTCCCAGATACAGAGGTGGTTATTAAACCACTTCTCCGGCTGTATATGTGTGTTTACTGCCCCTAGTGTATGTGAGACTTGCTCACACTAGTGTATGTTTGTGCATGCACTACTATGATGGGTTAAATGCAGAGAAGCAATTTCCTTGAGGGGATCATTTAAGGTGATACTTTTTCATATTTTTCTAATTCTGGAAACCACTAACTGCATGAAAATAATCACACACCAATAGTGCTATAAAACTAAACAGCCCGAGTTACACTTCAGTTTCTGTGGTAATTCAAAAGTTCGATAAAAGATAAGTTTGATCCATGAAAAACGAACATCTCTTTCTTGCTCAAACATGCCGTTCCACCTTAAAAAGATACATAAAGTTACACTGCTTAAGGCAGAATTGGCTACAAATTTGGCAGACCACAAACTGCATTTATCTAACATTACATTTATATAGTGCCTTTCTAGAAACCCTAGGACGCTTTACAATCAACACAACATTCAATTCACACACACACACTAGTGAGAAGCAGCAGCCAAATGCGCACAGCATACTCTCAATCAGGAATGACCGTCCACCTGGAGGACTGCATCGGGCACTAGGGTTTCACCCAGGATAGAGTGCCAGTCCATACACATTTACTCACACATACAGACACTCATTCACTCACACATCAGGACAGTAATGAAAGAAGCCAATTCACCTAACCTCCATGTTTTTGGACTGTGGGAGGAAACCGGAGACCCACACAGACACAGGGAGAACATGGAAACTCCACCCAGATGGGACTGTACCCCAAGATCCCAGCGCTGAAAGGACTAGTGCTAACCACTAAGCTACCGTGTCACCCATAATGCATGAAAGGGAATGCTTAGCCTAAGATCTGCAAAACGGAATAGCTGGAGTTACAAATGGGTTTCTGTGGTAAATCAACCAATTAACAAAAACTAACAGGCAAGATAAATTATATGTGAAAGGCTAGTAATGCAGTGGGTGGTTTGGGTACTCACGTGAGGGGCTCAGTGAGTAACTGTAGATGTTAAAGATAGCTGGTTGCTGATCGGATCATAAAACGCCACAGCAACCTTAGGGTGTAGCTGTAGAATTGGAACAATAGAAATTATGTGGCTGCCGGTAGGAAGGGAGTGGGGTGAGGCCTATGTGGATTGGCATAGGATATTTTACATTTTATCTTATGTATGATTATAATTAATTCAACCATGAACACGCTATATTTGTTTTTTTTACTCAAACATACCATTCTATTTTAAAAGATGCAGAGTTCCTGAATGAAAAACAAACGGCAGCAGGAGTTTGTTTTGCTGTAAGAACTAAAGTTGTCCAGAATCATCATCATGATATGCTGTGAGTGTACTGGAATTGATTGGCTGGCATCAAATTATCTAGGTAGGTGGTGAACATTGGTGGTTGTAGGTGACTTCCTAATGACTACAGAAAATATAACATTTTTTAAATCTAAAATAAGGTATGTGTAGCTGTAATTGTGTGTAAGTTTAAGCTTAATTTATAAACTGAATTAACAAAACCACAGCTTTTTCACAGCAACACAGTGACTTTCTCTGTAATTACTGCACAGACACTGAAAAATGAAAACTTGTATTTAATGGTAAGTAATGGTATTTTGATTGGAAATTATGTAAATGAAGGGTGCCCTCTGAATCTGGCAGTGTATTACAGTCTTTTTATGATAAATGGAGTCCTTCAGTGTTCTAGAAGCGACAATAACCTTGCAAAACAAAAAATATGTTACATAATTTATCACAATAATAAAACATATATTACTTACCTCTAATGGCATGAATGTTAGATAGCAGTACTAACTACACATAATGCTGCTAACACAGGAAAGATGTTGGATGTGGGTGTATTTATATAAGAAGAAATACCACTTATAATTTCAAATGGTACAGGTTGTCACCAATGATTAGTGGCAACTCTCCACAGATAATTTTGCCACAAGATTAGCAGAGATTTCTGAGCAGAATTTTAGTTTCATCCCTGTGATCCCACCATACGGCCCACCAGATGATTGGGTCCTTCACTAAAGCTCATTGATTTGTTCTTGTACAGATCACAATATTCCCATCCAAGCAAATCTGCATGATGAAAATTCTTCTTTATATCACTTAGAACTGCTAAATCTTAGACATGTATCAGAATTCTAGAGGCCGGTTGATATATACTGGCTGACAGTATGGTTCCATGGATTTATTGATATAAAAACTGTACTGAACAGGCTTGTTGTACATCATAAACACAAAAAGTCTAACTTATTTGTCAGAAATTTCTTATTTTTTATCACACTTCCTGTAAACAATTAGTATGTTTGCCTTCCTTACTGCAGAATTGCACAATTAAACATCTTTGTCTGCAGTCAGTATGCATGACCATATATGGTCAGTGGAGCTTATGAAATGGACAATGTGTGTAGATAAAATGTAGGTGTTCCTAATCCAATGATCATTCAGTGTAATGCATACTGACTGCAGACAAAGATGTTTAATTATGCAATTCTGCAGTAAGGAAGGCAAATATACTGATTGTTTACAGGATGTGCGATAAAAAATAAGAAATTTCTGACAAATAAGTTAGACTTTTTGTGTTTATGATGTACAACAAGTCGTTCAGTACAGTTTTGATATCAATAAATCCATGGGTGCACTTGGTGGTGGTGGTGTTGGTGGTGTGAGTAATGGATTAGACACAGCAATTTATTAAAGTCCTCAGTGTCATTGCCGGACTGAGAATAGTTCACCAACCAAAAAACCCCAGCCAACAATGTTCTGAGGACTAGAGAATGACCAACAAACTGTGCAACAACAGATGAATTACTGTCTGTGACTTTACATACAAAAGGGGACCAAAGAAGTAGGTGTCTCTAACAGAGTGGACAGTGAGTGGACACAGTGTTCAAAAACTCCAGCAGCACTGCTGTGTCTAATCCACTTGTACTTTGTACCTAAATTAGTGAATAAGAAGTCTGGTTGTGTTCGCTATTGCTAATATCCATAAAAGAGCATTGATCTGCATTGATCCAGTTGACCTTGATGTTCTTTTGTAATTAAGTGGTATATTCAGACAGCATTATTATTACTGGTGATGATTATGTTTGTCATAATGTTAGCTATTTTAAGGTTCAGGGTTATGTTCTGTAGTTATAAGCACCACATTAGCACTGGAGGGCTGTAAAGCTTTTTTTTTTTTATCAGATGAAAGTGAAGGAAATATAGCAGGCTTTATGAAGGCAGCTTAAGGCCCAGGGGGATAACATTCCACACGGAACAGCAACCCTCAGCTGTGGCTAATAATACCCACCACACGTGAGATTAGAGGTACGGGTCCCTCTAATGAGAATAAGTGATCAAAAGCTGTCCCTTTGACAGCCAGATAAAAAAAAAAGAATAAGAATAATAAGAAAAATGAAATAAAGAAGCATATCAGCATATTTTTTTTTTTGCCAGAGAAACCCACCCACTTAATCCACACATCACAAGAACCCAATGTGTTACATCCAGCTGGACAGCGTGTGGAATTTTCTCTTCTTGTTCAAACTTTACTGACAATGATTCATTGCAAGAATGAGCAGGCAAATCCAATGTTTTCTTTAATTTGTTGTATAATAATAGAATAATAAGTAGAAAAAAACTTAAAGAGCCATAAAACAGGGCAATGTTGCTTAATATTTTTAAAAATCATTTATGTTTTCCTGTACAGTACAAGAATTAAATATCTTTGCAGTCTCTGAATGAACCAGTTCATGCTTCATGTGACATTATCAGTTGTAAATAGCACTACAAAAAAAAAAAAAAAAAAAAAAAAAAAAAAAAAAAAGATTTGATGTTAGATTTTTGAATATTGAATATATTTTTGATCAGTATATACCCTTTAAATATACTGACTTCAGGAGTCCTTTGAATACTTGCTATGATGAAAAGTATGTATAGAAGTTTTGGCAGAAGTGCAGTTGTTATTTGAACTTTTACAAACTGATTAATTCATTATGTATGTGTTTATCTCTTTAGTTGTAATGAGGCGAAATATAAAACCTGATGATTTTGCTGATTACCTGTTGTGCTGGATTAGGAATGAGGTGTGATGAGCTTGACATTTTCATTAAAAATCCTTCTTCATCACTTCTTCATCACATTCAGACCTTACTCCAGATTTACCAGTCTTCTAATCTTGTAAACAGAGTTTTGGGTTCTAGGGTTGAGTAGTGAAGATATATTACAATAGTCTAGTGTGCTTCTTGTTGGTTTTTTTTTTCTTTTTTTGTTGTTTAACAATTATCATGTAATGTGATAACTGTTTTGTACATTAGTTATTAATCTTTACGATACTGCATTCTAAAAATGTTTAATAGTTGTGTAAATAACTGTATTCACTGTGACTGGACAAGCAATTGATTAAAACTACTAAGTGACATAGGACATATGTTTATATATCCTTTTATTCAGAACTCATACCTAACTTAACTAATTTTATAATGATTTTGAGGCCACTGTGTTGATCACTCAATCCACTGTACATCTAAAAGCAATTGTCATATCAGTTAATAACTCATTTACACTATTGTTGTCAAGGGTGAACCACTGGCCAAGCTCTTGAAAAGGACTCTCCTGGTCAGGAGAAACTCCAGACTTGTTGAACAGTGTGGCATTGCCCTGAAACTTGGGGATGCCACTGTCACACAGCTCCAGGATCCTGCAGGTTGTGGCTCCCAGTCCCACTCCGGGTGACTGTATTTGAGGAGTTTGGTGTGTTCTCCTTGTGTCCATGGGTTTCATCCGGGTGCTCCGGTTTCCTCCCACAGTCCTAAAACACATGTTGTTAGGTAAATTGGCGACTCAAAAAGTGTCCATGGGTGTGAGTGTGTGAGTGAATGTGTGAATGTGTATGTTGCCCTGCTGTGAAGCACTGACGCTCCCTCCAGGGTGTATTCCTGTCTTGCACAAAGTGATTCCGGGTAGGCTCCGGACCCACTGTGACCCTGAACTTGACAAATGATTGAGGGAGATATATATATGTTCACAAAAACCTTTTAGAGACTGATTTGGAACAGCAGACTGATCCAAAATGCATGCTATATCTCTTGAGCTTTCAGATACCCATCTGCAATCTGGGAAAGCACACATTTACATGCAATCCATTCAAGAATATTTGGGCTTGAGCACAAGGTTCTACCAGAGAGACAACACGTGTGCTGACAGGCATCATTCTTACATGAGTGTGCAACTGAGACCATGCACAACATTTTGTTTTCAATCACAAGCCATTTTGGAACAGCTCTCAGGAGAAAGACTGCAATTCACAGCACAATGAAACTGAAACAAAATACCTCAGTTGATGCTTTTCACTTCCTTCCTGCCATGACTTCAAGAGTTTCACAACTATGCTCTTAAAATCTGGTGAATGAGTTTCTGTTGAACCAACTTTGCATTCTTAATGAATATTTAGCAATTTTTAACCCAACCATTAACACCTGTTGATTACACCACTCCCAGCCCATCTGTAAATCCATAGTAGAGCTAGTGTAGCACAAATTGCTGAAAAGTTCAATGCTCTTTACAGTAGAAATCTGTAAGAACACAGCTTGGTGTTCATGTGACTACGTCGCCATGGCTCCTAGCACACTGCAAAAATTGTTTAGAAATGGTTTAAACAAAAAGGTGTTGACTTCACCTCCAAATTTTTCATATCTCACTCCAACTGACCTACTGTGGGATGTTCTGGAAAAACAAGTCTGCCTCCCACCTAGCAACTTCCACTGATATACGAGTGCTGCTGGACATTCATGTCGTTAAATTTAAGGCAGCATATGCCTTCAAAGCATTTAACAATCCAATATCATCATCCACTCCTAACTCTCTGTGATATGATACTGAATTCAGTGGTGGCTTTTTGTTTGAAGCTTCCAGTTCAACCTTAAATGTTGCAGTAACTCTTTGTGAAGTGTTTAAATGCAGATGTGCAGATAGCCAGTCAAATACCAACTGGCAGGAATCTGACAGTGAGGCCAGCTAAATGTACTGAAAATATCATCTATTTGTGGGTGGAGCATCTGTGAATGAGATTAGTAGCCACAGACACCACAACGTAATTGCTTTACCCTTGAAGGTAGAACATTTACCAGCCGACTACAGAGACATCTTCATACTATTAATTATATATCATGCTTGTTATACATTAAAGGGACATATTACATTAAATCATGGCCTGTTACAGCTTATCCAGTTCATGGTCACGGTGGGTCCGGAACCTACCCGGAATCATTGGGCACAAAGTAAGGACACACCCTGGAGGGGGTGCCAGTCCTTCACAGGGTGACACACATTCACACCTATGGACACTTTTGAGTCACCAATCCACCTACCAACATGTGTTTTTTGACCATGGGAAGAAACCGGAGCACCCAGAGGATACACAGACACAGGGAGAACACACCAAACTCCTCATCAGTCACCCGGAGCGGGACTTGAAACCACAACCTCCAGGTCTCGGGTTTCAAGGTCTCTGGTGACTGCGACACTACCTGCTGCACAACTGTGCCGCCCACTAAGATCATAAAATGGTTATCAAAATGTGAAACCATCAGTTGGGTCTTAAAAACTCGGATGACTCTAAATAACCCTGTTACTGTTTTACAGTTTTAGTATTGTGGCACATTACATTTATGAACTTCATAGACATCCCCACAGAAAAGGCCGGAACAGCATGAGCCTAATTTGGGCAGTGGAGCAGTGAAGCTGTTCTTTGCTGAGGGAGGGCGATTTTTAAATTATTATTATTCAGAACTGATGTTCCACAAAAGTACCTGACATAACTAATGTTCTCATGGTTGAAATTCATCAAATCCTTATAGAGATGCTTCAATTTCAAGTACCATTTTCAGAAGAGTAGAGGTTTTTACTGCAGCAAAGGGGGGGTGGCATGTGAACTCCCTACAGACCCCTTTAATTAAGTTGAATGAACTGTTGTCCACAAACTTACTCTTTTCTAAGACTTTCTAAGACAATCCCTGATAAAGTATTTGCTCTCTGGATTGACTATGATGTTTTAACAGATGTACAAGAGTTCCATAAGTGTGAGGCAAGTATACTCTGACACTATTGTCTCAAAACAGTAACAGACCAAACAGTGTTTGTTAATTATCTCCCACTGCCAGGGAACTGCCTCATTAAAACAATTAAATCTCCTGTAACTGACACATCATGCCTCCTGGGTGGAATAGTCACTGTCAAGTCTATCATCTTGAACTGCTAATGGCCCCTGCCCAGTCTCCAAGGGGCAGAATTTCTTTTCATTGATGGTCAAAGATGGACATCTCATTTCTACAAGTACTTATTAATTTTCTTTGCTGGGATTTATCACTGACAAATCTAGGGCTATATATTGAGGACTGTGTATTAGAAATAGTATAAGTATAAAAAAATAAAAGCACTAAAATAAAGTGGTTGCATATGTGTGAATACCCTGGTATATTTGAGGACGTGACTGTGCTCAGAACTGACCAATCAAACTCATGTTAAATAGAAGTAAGTACTCATCTACTATCAAAAGTATAACCTCATATTATTTCACCTGTTATAGCAGGATTCTCCTGACCTTTGCTTACTTGCATCTTACAACAAAATCAATAGTCCAGATACAGGTTACTAAGCATCACAGAGATATCATTGCTGAAAGATATCAGTCACAAAAAGTGTACATGAAAACAACACGGCATTATGCATTGGGGCTATGTTACTTCACCTGGAAGTGGGAGTTCAGTCAATGTGGAGGGAATTAGGAACCATTTCCAAAATCAGTTAATTCTGGCACCAAACCTTAGGCCTCTGCTAAAAAGCTGGAGACAAAGAGCAATTTCACCTTTCTGTGTGTCAACAACCCAAAGAGTACCTCCACATCAACAAAAGAATTGCTTCTCCAGAAGAAGATCTAAGTTTTTGAATGGCCCAGCCAGAGCCCAGACCTGAATCTGAATTGAAAATCTGTGGTTTGACACGAAGAGGGCAGTGCACAGAAGTTGCCCTTGCAGTGTAACAGATTTGGAGCACTTCTGCAAGGAAAAGTGGACAAAGATTACCACGTCAAGATGTGCAATGCTGAGTCCTACCAAAAACATTAATGCTGACAGGTTATTAGTTTTTCGATGTCTTTCAACAATCCCAGACTTTTTATATCAACTATAAATCTTCCAGTCCCTCAGTCACTCAATCAGGTTTAGCAGTTTGAAAATTCTCTACAAGGGAGAGCTACTGTTGACTTATTTATTACTGTTATGTTCTGTGTCCCCAGTGATGCTAAGTACCTTTAAAAATTGATTAATATTACAGATAAAATGGTAAATTATAAAAACTGACATGCATAACTTCATAAATATTTAAATAGATTTACATTTATTTTCCTTTAAATGCTTTAAAAAATTATTTAAATACACTATAAATTACTAACTAGTATACATACTTTCCAATCAGTCCTTTTTTTCTCTTAGACACATTCACTTGGTCTTCATTCTCTACCCACTCCTTCTACTATTCTGCTCCACAGCCCCAGCTGTTTTTCTCCTTTTCTTCACTTTCTCTTTTCCTCTACCTTCCAGCTGTATGTTGTGGTCTGAATGTCTGAGGGGAAATCAGAGGGAATTATGGCCAGTTCTAAGAGTCTTTCATGTTCCACTTCTCTGGGATTTCCACAGCTGGAACTGGACTCTGAGAAACATTGTCTCATCTTGTGTCGAAAAGACCAAGCCCCAAACCATGAACAAGAGCCTGGAGAGGTGGGAAAAGGAGCTAGCCCCAGAGCTAGAGTCCAGCCTTATCAGGCACTGTCCAACATGTCCACACACTGTGACTTGGCCTTACTACCCAAATGCCACCACGAAATAGACAAAAACTTGGGCTTTTCTGACAATGCCAGAGTTCTCTGCTCTACTTCTCCTTCCAAAGTTAGACCAATTAGAGAACTGCAAACACAACAAATGCTAGGGGTGCATGATCAGGCTTTAAAAAAGCTGAAAACTGGCTGATATGTAACCTTAAAATAAAATGGTAGTTCTGTAAAAAAATAAGTACTAACATCTTACACTAACATCTTTGAATAAGCAATTAATCTCCAGTCAAAACATCATTAAACAAAAAAAAATATTCATTTTCCAGGGGACATTACTAAGGTAATTTAAGACAAATGAATGACATTAAAAATTAAGAAATAAGAAATTAAGACGACACTGAACAAAAAGAAATCAAATGTAAACACTGAGAAATATGATTTCAGTGACCAAAGCATAATCACACACAAATATGAACAGTGCTCAAAAAACAAGAGAGGAGCAAGCTCCCGGCAACATTAGAAAAATTCTCATATGCTCATATTCTCAAATGCTCATATTGCCCAACACTATTAAAAAGTATTCAATAAATTGCACTGCAAACTTTTGTGCAAGAAAGTTACTTTAGCTCTGCCCTGAGTTGTAGCTTAGGGTTAAGGGAATGTTTAGGGTTAGGTTTAAGGATGACATTGATGGCAGTAGAACAGTTCAACATGTAAATATACTACAATTTTCCCATAAGGGCAGGAAGTTGGCGCAGCTGGTAGTGTCACAGTCACACAGCTCCAGGGACCTGGAGGTTGCAAGTTGAAGTCTCCCACGGTCCAAAAACACACATTATTAGGTGGATTGGCGACTCAAAAGAGTGTGTGTGTGCGTGTGTGTGTTGCCCTGTGAAGGTCTGGCACCCCCTCCAGGGTGTATTCCTGCCTTGCTCCCAAAGATTCAGGGTAGGCTGCGGACCCACCGTGACCCTGAACCGGATAAGAGGTTACAGATAATGAATGAATTAATTAAATAATTTTCCCATTCAAATGGTTCATTGAGTGGTTCATGTTAGCACTGCTGTCTTTACTAAAACATAATTGTTTCTAAGGGTGTGTCAAGAGAAGCCAAGACAAAAACAGGAGAGAACTGTGTGGAATTCTGAGCCAAAACATGCCTCTTCTGCTATTAATATTCTAATTCATGCCTGAACAGGTATAGAGGCAGGTTTTGGATTCTGAGTTGATGGCTACACTTGAGACCCATTAATGGCTGCTTTTGAAGGGGAACAGAACCACCACTTAGTAACTCTCACAAAATGAAGGAAAAAATAGAGGAACAACACTCTTTAATTTATCTAATATGTGACCCCTGATTTCTGGACCAGTAGGAAGAAGCACAATACGTTTTGAAAATGTTCAATACACTGACATACATGGTTCATGAATCATCCACTGAAATATTTAGGGAACTAACAGTGTCTAAAGAACCATTAATTTTTGTTGGTGTACAGCTTCATACGTTGATGAACATCTGGAATACTGTTAAAAGACTTTGCTCTTGAAGTTGACTGCAGAATTAGCCTGATCTGTGGAATACTAAAAATCAAATAGCCACACCACAGCCATTTTATTCCACATGATTTTTTACTGAGGTCTCATAAAGTGGTGACTGCCTGTCCTACTTTTACTACAGATTTGAGTTAGCTAGTGGACATGATTTATTGTAATGAGGGTTTGGAGACCACCGCACAAGGACAGCTCTGTCAAGCAGCTAGCTTGGCCATTGCTGAAATAGCCCATTCGGACATGTCCAGTTTATGGTTTGTCCTCAGTGGGTAGAAACCTTGTTGATTTGATTTGCCTCAAAAGTGTAATTTGTAGCCTATTAGTGTTTTATGCATTTGCTTCAATGCTGTGCTTCTTTGGCAACAAACATGAGGAAATATCTGCAGGAATGCGAAAGATGTTCCAGATCTCAAGACCCAGATGAGGTATTTATAAGAATTAGTTTTTATTTATTTATTTATTTATTTTTGGTACAATATGCATGATATTTGCCCATTAATTCAACTTGGACAGGAAGATTGGATCTGACATCTGGAAGCCCTTGTTTGATAGATATGGAGTGACTGGTGTCTGAATGAATTGACCTTTCTTTGAGATATCTAAGACTAAAATGGACCCTATTCAGAAATTATGGGCCTGTTATTAGATGTACAAATACATTTTAAAGCATTTTACTTGTGTAATGTATAAATTCCAACATTATTTTCACTTGTCCACCTTTTTGCAATGTTATGGTAACTGTTCTATACTATCACAAATGACAACTGTCATTTTAATTAAAAAAGAGTATGCTACTGTCATCTCTATGTCTAAATCACTATACCCAAATCACATACAGTACCTTTGGATACAATATAACCCCAGAGAACAAAACATCAATGCACATGCTTTTGCAGCACTTTTCTTTGAGGGAACTCATAATTAATAAAATTATATATATATATATATATATATATATATATATATATATATACTATCCGTCTCACTTGCCATTTTCAAACCAATTAGTTTTTAGGTTATATTTTGCTGAACAAAATTAAAATTGTCATTTTAAATTCTGTATAACAGTTACCATAAATGACAAAAAGTAGGAGACTGTTTCAATTAAATGTTTATGTTACATTGAAAAAAAAAAAACCTTTACAATGTTTACACCTAATACATTCATTTATTTATTCATTGTCTGTAACTGATTATGCAGTTCAGGGCCACAGTGGGGCTGGAGCCTACCCGGAATCACTGGGCGCAAGGCAGGAGCACACTCTGGAGGGGGCGCCAGTCCTTCACAGGGCAACACACACAGACACACACACATTCACTCACACACTCATGCCTATGGGCACTATGGGCTCTGTGACTGTGACTACCTAATACATGCATGTATATAATTTATGTTCATGCTTATGGTGTATTGAAAGACTATTTTAAAAAATAATAATTCAGCAATTGTTGATGAGTCATACGCGCCATTAGTTCATCCATTCTAATCATTGATTTCAAGTAGCAAAGACAACAATGCATGAGAACTGAAGAGGAGATATGGCAAGAGGGTTTGTTACCATGGTGACAAATCTGTTAAACACCTTGCTGATTAAAAAGTTTAAATGGCTATGAAGCCTTTTTATTTTTTGAATGGCTCCAAGACTATATTGGATAAGACTCGTCTGAACATGTATGCCACTGGAAATACAACCACTTTTACATTCCCCCAATAATCCAGGCTGGGAAACTGGACTGGATAAAGATCCAGTCCATTTATAGTTCTGTTGATACACACACCAGCAAATTCCAAATTCCCGATGCTCCTAAGTCTGTCCATGTATGAGTTTCTGGCCTTTTAAACATAAAACATTATATTTTTATCATCACTGTACAGCTGTACAATGAAATTTGTCCTCTGCGTTTACACCATCAGGCAGGGAACATACATAGCTGGAGCACTGGACAGCCACCACAGCATACAGGGAGCAGTTGGGAGTTAGATGCCTTGCTCAAGGACAGATGAGTTCTGGATCTGAGGAGGCTGTATTTATTCTGACTGTAATAGAGATGGAACCAGGGGCCTTTAAGTCCTAAGCTTACTTCTCTTTTCTTTAAGGCACAGCTACTGCCTTAGAAGACCACCAATTTTCTTTAATGATTCATCTTCACATGATAATAAAACATTAAATTAAATTATGCTAACACCTAGTGGTCTACATGTGTTAGCTACACTATGCTAAACCAATTTTAAACATACCCCCATGTGGGGGACCCATTCTCTGCATAAACTGCTTTATTTAAAGACTAAAAAGTGATTAGTTCATCAAATGTGATAGTACTTTATTGTTCTTAATTTCTTCTTTATAAATAATCACTTTTGTAAAATACTTTTTGCTACTTGTTGGTTTTTAAACAAATGATTGCCCATTTTAAATATTTCATAAGGTTTCATACTTTTTTTAATGATCCATCCTTTTGACATTATTTTAAACATCCCACAGAGCTGTGCTTATTGCCTTTTGCACCATGAATGTTAGGGTTGTCATAAATAATTTTTTTTTTGAGAATATATTACTTTGATTACAATGTACCTTCGCAATGAATCAACAATAATTAGTTGGTAATTTGCATAAAGATAATTAAAATTCTACTCCTCTCTCTACAGTAATAAACAGAGCCTGATAGACAGTTAAATTGCTGTTCTCTCTGTTTTATTTATTTATTTTATATTTATTTTATTATTCTTATTTTATTTATTTATTTATTTATTTTATTTTATTTTATTTTTTTGCATTATTTGAAAACACTACTTATCATTTGCATTCTGCTATAATTCCTGATGAACGTAATAATAGAAATAGTCCAAAATGACTTGGAAATCAATCTTTTGACATTATTTTCTCATTAAACCATTAAGAAAGTATATTGGCATCATAACATTTTACTTTTTAACAGAATGTGTGGAGGATCTTAACTATTAATATTATCCACCATCTCTACTTCATATGGTTATTTTTGTACTTTTAATTGAGACTACAGCTGCATCCCAAAAGCACACTTAATACTAATTCTAACTTGTGTTTGGGTATTCTGTATGTTGTTACAGTACCAATGTTTAGTATATTCTAAAAAAATTCCCCTAGAAACACTTGATTATTGAGAATAGTAACAATGGTCACTACTGCCAGGAACATGCCCTACTCCCTATATAGTATGCTTAAGATAATAAGGGACGGTACGGTGGCGCAGCAGTGTGGATTGGCGACTCAAAATTGTCCTTAGGTGTGAGTGTGTGAGTGAATGTGTTTGTGTGTGTGTCTGTGTTGCCCTGTGAAGGACTGGCGCCCCCTCCAGGGTGTATTCCCTGAACTGGATAAGCGGTTACAGATAATGGATGGATGAATGAATAAAGATAATAAACGTTATATTAATACACTCAGACAGTGCACTAAAAGTTAGACAGAGGAACATGAAGCTTATACTGAAGTTATATTATTATCTGATTAATAATGCACTATTTTGGTGCCCAAAATATTTACATGAGTTTATATTATGCCTTTGAAAAAAAATGGCAGACACTGTTGCAGCTGCTCCTTAGTATGATGTGCATTGCCATAGAAATAGTTCCTCATGCCTTGTTAGTAAGAAACTGTTTAGTACGTTATTTAGTACACTATAGCTAAACTCACACTTATAAGGTTAGTAGTGCACAGTTGTGACAGAGCCAATGTGTTTTCATGATTTTTATCTCTGTCTCTCTCTCTAGACCAATGAACACCTTTTCACAGTACATCGAAAGGAAAAATGATCAAACAATAGGCTAAAATAAATTAATAAATGTCATAATGTCAGGCAGTCAGCTGTTGTTTCTATGCAGTTTATACACTAGCTGTATACATTTTTCTTATCTATGCAAAACACAATTTTTACAGTTCTAGAAGTAGTCACAATATGCTGAGAATGGATATGACGTCCCAGCGGTTGACCATCCAGAGCCAGGACCAAGCCACAGATAGACAGACTGTGAACCGCCTGTGAACTGCCCTAAGGCGTCACCTAGATTCAACTGTATTGAGACTGTGTCTTTGCCTGAATTAAATGTAAGCATAGAAAAACTCTTGTTTCAACAATCTAATCCATATTCAAGCATATTCAGATGATAACACCTCAGATCCAAACTTTGGGTTACTCAATATAAGATCACTAAACTCAAAATCAGTCATTGTAAATGATATCATAAGTGATCATAACTTTGACGTTTTCTGTTTCAAGACCAAATGAATATTCAGCACTAAATGAAGCCACCCCTGTAGGCTATAACTATGTATAAAGCCCAAGATTGTCAGGCAAAGGAGCTGGAGTATGTGTAATTTACCAAAATGCCCTAGATATCAGTGAGAAACAATATGACATCTTCAGTTCTTTTGAGGTTTTTTCCACCATTATTTACTCCTGGGGGATTTTTACAGTCTTTACATTTTTACATTTCATGTTAAAGCTTTACCTTTATCTGGAATTCTGTGAAGCTGCTTTGTGACAATATCAGTTGTAAAAAGTGCTATACAAATAAATTAGAAATTTGACTTGATTTGTGTACTCTCATATCAACAATCCTCAGAACACTGTAAAGTTTCCTCAGCTAGACTTACAGTTATAAATTTGCTTCTCTGTATGTACTGTCAATTCCGGCACTGTGCAGACAGGCTTTTAGAGATACTGTTCACCTTTACAGTGTGACATTCACCTAGATGTCTACCTGAGCTCGTCCCTGAAACAGTAGAACATCATTACAGCCACTCCACTGCAGAGGTGGAGGGAGAAAGACAGTTTCAGGCAGAAGCCAAAGCATTCGGGTGCATTGTTCAGAGCAAATGGGCCAAGTATGAACTGTTATTGGCTTTTTCCCAGCAGAGCAATTCCAGGACAAAATGCTCTCATACTGTGTTAGTCTCTCCATTCTTCTATTTCACCCCAATAAAGGCAAAGAGGTTCTCACACACCCGCAACTGTGCTCCTAAGACCCAAATTCTTCACTCGATTCATCTTAATTTGGCAAGGAGGAGCCAAAGCACAGACGCCTTGGCAACTCGCTGTCTTCAGTGTGCTAGCGAGTGTAATGCACCCAACTTGATTAAGAAGGCAGTTCCAAACTTCAGTGCCTATTGCCAAGAAAGCATTGCCAAATCACAATTGTTTCAAATAATGTTAGGTTTGAAACATTTTCCCCAGCATGCATATCTATCTGTCTATCTATCTATGCTTTCTGCCTTTACCCACATATGTTAAGGGTTATCTCTTTTTGTCAGGTATGCTAAGCTGATTAAACTGTGTAAATCTTTACCAATTAAATTTCAAGGAATTACGATAACAAATAATGATTCATAAAACAGGACTTAATATATAAATATATTCCTTCATCAGATTCAAATCAAACAAAAATACTGCAATTTCTAAGGGTTATATGTTGAAGGTCTTGCTTAAACAATGATATTGAGTAGTTTTTCATTCTTCTGTCTATCAATTCTGCTTGTGTCACTCTGGTTGGAATTATCCAGGATGAGTGCTCTGGCCTTGAGAGAGAGAGAGAGAGAGAGAGAGAGATAGAGAGAGAGAGAGAGAGAGCGGTCATGGCTGATTAAGACAGAGTGACAGGTACATCCCCCCACCTGTCACTGATAACTCCTCCACCCGACTGTAAGAGACTAGCCCTCCCGTTATGCATTAAACATGCCTGTTTATTCCCATTAGGCAGTACTCAGGATGGCTGCTCATGCTTAAAGGTGATCTGGCAGCTATAATCACATTTACGCTACCTCTTCCAAAGTCCCCATTAGCTTCCATGAAACGTATGAGAGAGATGTACACCAGCTACTTAAAGGAATGGTCTAATGTTTTAAGGTCTATTACTACAGCCATTTAAGTATTATTTCTCTGCATTTAGAAAAGAACAAAGGACTCAACACTTAAATACTCTAATACATACACTATATTTGTCCCACTATTGCTGCTATGGCTGGCCTTAACTTGTTCAGTGAAGTCTTTTCACTAGATATAGGACATTGGGTTTTGATTTAATTCAGCCACAGGAACATTAGTAAATGTATTCATGTTACTGTACTGGTATTGATTAGAATATAATTATGTTGTAATCACAAAACTTACTCCAACTCATCCGTAAGTCATTAAAAGGATCAGCATCACTGCAGAGAACACAGTGCTACTATGCCACAGTTTAGTGTTTAGGGGCTTTACATTCCCTTTATATATTGTCCATGCCCCACTTTCTGAAAAACGACTGATTGCTCCCTTAAAAATTGACATTAACAACACTATGGGGTGGTCTCCCAAAATGGGATTAAGTCTAGTTCTGGACTACAAAATAGGGGTGGGCGATATTCATTCATTCATTCATTCAATGTCTATTAAACACTTATCCAGTTCAGGGTTGTAATGGGCCGACAATATGACAAAATCCTGAAAACCCTGACAAAACCCTCAAAAACTATTGCAACAAAATCATTCATTTGATGTCTGTAACCGCTTATCAAGTTCTGGGTCACCGGGGGCTGGAGATTACCCGGAATCACTAGGTGCAATGCAGGAATACACCCTGGAGGGGTGCCAGTCCTTCACAGGGCAACACACACCCTTTTGAGTCGCCAATCCACCTACCAACGTGTGTTTTTTGGACTGTGGGAGGAAACCAGAGCACCCAGAGGAAACCCATGCGGACACGGGGAGAACACACCAAATTCCTCACAGACAATCACCTGTAGCAGGACTCAAACCGCCAACCTCCCTGGAGATGTGCGACTGCAACACTAACTGCATGGGCCACTGTGCCACCCTGTGGGCAATATGGCCCTAAAATAAAATCCCGATAATTCAGGGTATTTTGGTGATAACAATATTCTTGACGATATGAAAAAACACTGAAAAATATGTGTATTAATTTCAAAAACAGACTATTGTAATATATGTTATATTAATATGAAGTAAGCTCAATTAAATAGATTTAATAGACTTCTTTCATTTCTAACATAATATCATGGATTATCTGATATTTTATAACCAAACCACCTCCACAAGCCACTCAAATTTTTTGGAGCAAATTCCTCAACCTCAGAGCTACATTCCACCGCACTTCACTGTGGCTAAATGACTCATGTAAAGAACGTATGACATATTATGTGTAACTGCATGACATCATCACACAAAAAAGTCTGAATATCACTTTTTAAAAAATGTGTTCATTATAAAAATAATGTTACAATATCATTGTAAACAATACGATATGGCACAGCCCTAATGCACAACATGTTGACTTGTAATTTTCCATTAAAAGGGTCATATAGTGCAGGACTAGGCTTAATTCCTGTCTGTGAAATGTGCACAGTATTCCTTATCTTATGTTTCTTGTAGTTATTCACTATACAACATTGTGTAAGTACTGTTATGTAAACGTCTAGAGATATAGCTGGGTAATATAACCATTATTATTAGCAAATGTAAAGTTCAGAATGTTAGACTGGATTTTAACTCTCTCTTCTTTTTTGAGCTAACAATGCTTTAGTTGTGAACTTAATTCCAACCTGCTTGCTATGATTTTGTGTTTGGTGCTACAGCTTTGTGTAATCTCTACAGAAAAGATCAAATCAAATGGGCTATCCTGACCAAGGCCAGTCATCTGATAGAGGGGTAAAAAGCCCTGCAGATATGAGCTTTGAAGTTGGATTATCTTTCAGATGAGTTAAAGTAGAGTTTGTTATCCAGATCCAATCATCCCACATGTTGCAAAAACTAATGTTTATGTTGAAAGATGCCATCACATCTAGTCTAACACAATTTCCAAGTAGCTGGATGTAATTTCTTTCACACATTCCTTCTAGTGTTAATCTATTTACAGTGGGTTCAGATCATAATGATATGTGACGCACATGTGTAAATGATACAGAGTTTGTCTTTTAAAGTTCAAAGTAAGTATTTTGGAAATGTTAAAAAACAACGCACCTCCACTCACGTTTGCCATAGCCCCAGAAAACAGTCAGAGCATTTTCCTGTTTTATTTCCTTGCAGTTTTCTTTTGTTTTCAAATAAGAAAGAGGAGACTCTTGAGTCTATGCGCTCTTTCTGGAGCTTCTTTAGCTTGACATGCTGACAGACATCATCACAGTTCGTGTTGAAGTACCTACTACACAACACTGTCAGAAAAACAGTGGTGGTACCTTTTGCTGTCACTGTGGAGATACCCTCAAAGGTACATTCCTTCACCTTTAGTTTGGGGACATAATTGTACTTTATTCTACTTTAATTGTATATTTTGATATTGTGTTCATTTTAAAATGTTCTATTATGAAATATTACAAATATCCACCTCTCCTCCTGGAGAAGAGAATGTAATGTATGTTTAGGGAACTGGACTTTACACCACTGTTTTACCTTTAAATGTACATTTAAACTGTTTGTATCTTTAGTGGCCAATAATGTACATCTACCATACCTTTTTTCTCTGAGAGTGTATGGTTCCAGCTGGGAACCAACCCTTCTGGTTCTGGAACCTATTCATGTTCTTGGAAGTGTGCCAAATTGTTAAAATTAGGTGCATGAATAGGAGCTGTGCCAGCCAAAGCCACTTTGGTGGAAAAGGGGCTATCAGGCACACCCTTGTATCAGTCTTGTAATCACTGGCACTGTTGCTAGGTTACGTGTATTTTGCGGAGTAATGCCCAAGAACTTCAATTCATTTATTGTTCTTTTCAGGAACATTGCATCAAAAACATACTGTGTTAGTAATCCATAGTGAGTAACCACGTGATACAGATGCAGCACAGAGAGAATAGAACGAAAAATACTGTAATATTTCGTTAACAGTGGAAAGGTTACTGATTGCCACAGCAATTTTAAGCATTTGTCACATTTGATTTACAGAGACAGCCTTTTCCTGGCTGAGAAAAGTGAGCATATGTGAGAGGACGCTTTTACAGGTGAAATCTGTCATTTAATGAAGTGCTCTCTTAGGGCTAAATTATGTTCCATTTGTTGCCAATAGGTGAAGATGTAAAATGGAATATAAAAACAGAATTATCTCGACCTCCTGAATTACCCCACCGTAAAATTATGACAAATAATGGATTACTTTAGCCAGAACTTCCTGCAGTTCATAACAGTCAGGTAACAGGTTTAAAAAAGCAATTATCCTATTGAAATGCATACCCAAATACAAATAAACTACATAAAAAAAGAAAAACACTTGCCAAAACTTAGCTATAGAGAAGGATGTTGTAATATCTGTTTTTCCCCAAGACTGTTAAGAAGGGGAAGGGTTTTTTATTGGGGGTTGGGGGGGGGGGGGTGGAAGACAGCAATTACAATCCCCACAATGCTAAAGCTTACAAAGCCAGTGTTCTATGAACAATGAATGTTCCAATTATTTGCTAACATGGGGTGAAACTTTCTTGTTAATGCCCTGTGGACGCTCATCTAATGCTAATTATCCTGTTTTCATATGCTCATATCTGGCTGCTGGTCATTAGTTCATTTATTCACATTACTGCCCAAAACGTGTTTCAGAGATTAAAGCCTTGGAGATGACCACAGAAAGAGATACACACACACACACACACACACACACACACACACACACACACCCTGCTCTTTAATGGTCAGGACCTCTACAGGTATGATTTGGGTGGTGGATCATTCTCAATGCTGCAGTAACTCTTGGGTAGTGGTGTTTTAGTGTGTTGCTCTTGTACAAGTGGATCAGACACATGAGTGCTCCTCAGGTTTTTAAGCACTGATCCACTCACTGTCTACTCTATTAGATACACCTTTTTTATGTTAGATTGGTCCACCTTGTAGATGTAAAATCAGAGACAGTAGCTCATCTCTTGCTGTGTTAGTCAGCCTCTTGTCCTTCGATAGTGCACACAGGACGCTGCCCACAGGAAGCTATTGGTTAGATGTTTTTGTTTAGTGGACTATTCTCAGTCTAGCAGTGACACTGAGGGTTTTAAACCTTTAGCAGCACTGTTGTGCCTGATCCACTCATACCAGCACAACACATATTAGCACACCACCACCATGTCAGTGTCACTGCAGTGCTGGGAATTATCCACCACCCAAATCATACCTGCTCTGTGGTGGTCCTGTGGGGGTCCTGACCATTGAAGAACAGGATGAAATGGGGATAAGAAAGTATGCAAGTAAAGAGATGGACTACAGCCTATGATTGTTGAACTTCTAAATACATCTGTATGGTCAGTGGAGTTGATAAAATGGACAATTTGTATAGATACAAGGTAGGTGTTCCTAATCCAGTGATCATTCATTGTATATACATAGGGTAATACATACTGACTGCAGACATATTTAATCATGCAATTCTGCAGTAAGGAAGGCAAACATACTAACTGTTAGACTTTTTGTGTTTATGATGTACAACAAGCCTGTTAAGTACAGTTTTGATATCAATAAATCCATGGAACCATACTGTCAGCCAGTATATATCAACTGGCCTCTAGAATTCTGATACATGGCTAAGATTTAGCAGTTCCAAGTGATATAAAGAAGAATTTTCATCATGCAGATTTGCTTGGATGGTAATATTGTGATCTGTACAAGAACAAATCAATGAGCTTTAGTGAAGGACCCGATAATCTGGTGGGCCGTATGGTGGGATGACAGGGATGAAACTAAAATTCTGCTCAGAAATCTCTGCTACTCTTGTGGCAAAATTTTCTGTGGAGAGTTGCAACCTGTACCATTTAAAATATAAATACACCCACACCCAACTTTTTTCCTGTGTTAGCACCATTATGTGTAGTTAGTACTGCTATCTAACATTCAAAGGAAAGAGGGAATTTACACACATACACAGTTTTCACAGCAGAAAGGAATGAGAAACCAGCAAACAGCCCCTAATGTAATTTTCCTTTTAAACAAATTTTCTTTAGTAAACAAGTAGCATAAACTGATATATTTAACCGAATACTCAAATGTAACAAATTCCACAGTGTGAACAACGAAAACGAGGCATCTTATGTTGAATTCCCTGTGACAGCTTTTATGAGCATTATTATATGACCCACCCGTCACCCCCACACTTTTTACTCTGCCCTTCACACACTGCTATATATTAAGGTCCACAAAAGTAACCAGCTTATATTAGATAGTAGCATATATTAGACAGTGACACTGTCACTGGAGAGGCTGGATGCAGGGCTGGAAAAGGGCAGATCCAATCTACAGGATAAATTAATGAGGCAAAATTAATGAGAAAAGTGTTTTTTGGTTTCAAATATAGTTGATGGCAATTTCCTTTGCCACAGTTGTGTGTACGTGCATTGCGTCAAGGACAATGCTTTTATAAATCCTTATCCGATTAGCACTGTCAAGGTAATACATCATTGTGAGAAAACAAAACAAATCTCCTAAAATCTAAAATGTAATTATACAAGATATAAATAACCCATCAGTGTTTATATATATATATATATATATATATATATATATATATATATATATATATATATATATATATATATATATATATACACACACACACACACACACACACATCCAATTTTCTTATCTGAAAGTAGTCATCTTCATTTTCCAGTATTCAAAATATTTTGTCACTGTCTGGCTTTAGACTATATAAAAAATATATAAATATATATAAGAAAATACAGGTCTAAATTTAAGGGGAAAAAAGTATCTCCACATTTTTGTATTATTTAGTTTACACCATCATTTGAATACAGCAGCTGTTCTGATTGTGTAATCACATTTTATGATGGATGGACCAACAGAAATGCTCTAAATTTACTTGAAATAAAATCTTTTTATATTCACTTCCATTGAAATTTAAGGTTTGTCCTTTAGACATACATTTTATTCATATTGCTGCACATTTGACACATAAAGATATTAAAACATCCTGCTGTGGCCATTGTGTAAAGACTTCTATTTCTAGTAGTCTTCTTTTAGTGACTGTGGGGTTGGCCCCACAGTGCCCATTTAAACAAGTGTGTAGCTGAAAACACTGTTTTCAGTACTGAGCTGTGGGGCACAAACATGCCGGTCCCACACTGAGAGCAGCCAGTAAGAAATGAAAGATTTACACATTTAAAAACGTTAAAAGTTTTTGGATTCTTTAGGCTCCCCTAGTATAATTCATTTTTACAGCTGTACTGAACTTAATGGGTAGGGGTGTGTTTCCTACTCTCCTTGAGTGTCGTTTCTGCAGTGCTAAGCCCAGATTAGGAATGACAGAGGCTCTATTCTCACTATTACAGCGTCACAATTATTTTGAAGCTGTAATTACATAATATACATAACATGATTACATAACGTCATTATAGAATAAGTTTATATTCACTGTGTGTAGTTTAATTCGGATCCTGCCTATACAGAGTTTATTGGGCCCCACCAGACATTTCATGCAAGAGATGCTTCTGGACAAAGAACATATTACTGCTGGTTATGTCCTCAGAACAGTCCACTGAATATGCTAACATCACTGAATATGTTTGGGACTGCTCAGATAGTGAAAAGCAGGATGTACAGCCATTTCTGAGACCAGACTTTGAAAGTTTGGAAATATTTACCTGAAAATGTCTCTGAAAACAGAAAACAAGCCTCCCAAAACATGTAATGCAGGCAAAAGATAGATATCTTAACATTCCAAAACTGAACAACCCTTTAAAGTCTGTTTTGACTCCAAAATATATAAATGAATTGTGGTTCCTGCCTATTGCAGAGTACTTACATAGGCACACATTAACCTTCAACTAATGTAAATATATGAACCTATTCTCCCTGGAAACATCATAAAATTCCCAGTTGTTTTACATTTTATTAGTGCAAACATTTTGTTAGCTCATTACAGTTTATTCCCTGCACTCTTAGCGACAGAGTTGGTCTGTTCAAAGCTTTTTTGGACAGAGCAGCTGGGGACCCTCTCCCCAGGCAGTCTTAATTAGGATCTATTTCTCTAGCATGTTTCCTGTAAACTGATTAGGAGACTCTGCAAATATTGATTGGAGTTGTTTGTTTACACCTTTATGGAAGCTATGACTTCATTATTGAGCCACGGAACAAGGCTATCACTTTCTAATGATTGCTTTTATAGAGTGCAACAAGATTTGCTGTGTCACAAAAGCTATCCTCTTGTTAAAGCACTTAGGGGGAATTCACCTTGGAGATATATTTTAAAAAAAAACCCACCCACAGCATTTTATTGCACAAATATATGTGATGATGGTTAGTCAGTTGTTGAAATACAGGGCTGTGCAAAATTTATAAACCATCATTTACATATCATTCCCATGCAAAATAGATGTTATGTATTCATTTTCACTGCTATTACTATTAAATAAATAATTACAAAAATAATAAATAAATAAATACACTAATCTAGGTTGGTAAACGTTAATTCAGGCTTCCCTTGAAACATATCAAGCAATTCACTGCTCCTTTCCAAAGAGTGACTAAATATATGCTTAAACATATCAACACGTTTGGAGGAGAATACTAATCCAATTCTGCCAAATGACTGTTATGTTAGAATTGCTCTAGGATTGTGTTTTGTGTACTGTCTGAGGAGGGAAGAGGGAGGGCCATTTTATACTCTCTACGATATCAGGGCTGTTTCTTAATAAGTGTTCTTGGTAATATATAAAATAAATTTGGATCATAAAAAAAAAAAAAAATCACATAATTTGCTCAAATTAATCACAATTCAAACCAATGTTTTAATAGTGGATATTTAATTGTAAAATAAACAAATCAACCTAAGATTAACCCAATTCAATTATATTTATATTTAATACATTAGTAGAATCTATTGAAAGAGGGAGAGCTTTAGGATCTAACACAGAAACTTTAATTGAGAACATTACATTGTGGCTCATGGCTCAATCTTGAAGGAATTACGAGAAGTAAGAGACAAAACAGGAGCTTTGTGTGCCTGCATGTGTGTGTGCTCGTGTTCATTGAGTAAATTTGGATGAGTGTAATGCTAAATGGTTGTGTATAACTTCGGATTGGCATCAGTCTGTAATTCACAGAATTCTATCTAATAATGGTATGTTGACACCCTTGTTGACAAAAGCCACTCCATTTCCTCTTTGTTTTTCATGACCTGAGCAGCAGACAGTGTGTCTTCACAAGTTTCAGCTTACCATGATTCATTCTTTGAACATTCCAGTATTTGATTGTCATTTTGGTTTTGCAGCTTCACATTCTCTTTTCTTGCTTGTTAGCTTCAGCAACTAGCCATCCAAAAGGCCATGATTTAGCCAGATAATATGTGCAAGCAGACCTCAGAGAAACAAGCTGAGTGCCTTCCAAACTGAGGGACCTGTATTCTGGCACTACACTGACAGACTCTGTTGTTCGTGCCCATGTGGTGTTCTTACCATTGCCTTTTTGTGCACAGTTGAACTGGTGTAATTATCACCCCTGTGATCATCTGCTTGTAGCATTTGTTGTACATTGCTGTTGTCCGTATACACAAGTGGTAGGTTTAGTCTGGCATCTATGCTAAAACATTGTCATGGGAGTCTTTGAAAGGAGATAAAATTCAAGTACAGGCAACATGGGTCTCTGCTTATGATGTATGCAAGTCTTCCTACATTGACAATGTGACATACCATGAGGTGGTTTATCACCCTACATTCTCTTTTATAGTGTAGATTCATGTAATAACAACTATCTAGAAATATCTTAGGAAGCCCGTAACAAAACCACAACTTTTGGATAAAAATGGAATGATCGATCGGCTTTGTAGCTGCGTTGGATGATTTTCAGCTGACATTGTATGGCTTGCTAAGCAGTAACTAAGCCCTGTTACTTTTGTGAAGTATTTAAAAAAAGTAGTTATGCTTTGCAGAGTGTTACAGTTCAGCCCTGTCCTTGATTGCTATCTGTTACTGAGCTGGTCGTGATGAAGGGTGATCAGTGATTGATATCAGCCCTAGCAGCCACCAAGATTTTTTTTTTTTTTAAACCTTTCAGTCTTTTTTTCTTTTTCTTCAGTAAACACAATTTTCTGGTCATTATCATTATTACTATTATTGGATGTTCTTTGCCACTTATTCTTTTAGTTTGATGCATTTAATTTGTGTTTAACTAGATCTTGGAGCAGAACTGGACATAGAAACATCTACAAAGCAAGCCCAGGAAACCAGTCAGCATCAGAACCAACCAGCAACACCAGCATCAGAACCAACTAGTACCACATTAGTTCCCAAAGGTATTGTCTGATAAACATTATGGCAAGCTGTTATGAAATGGAAAAACATTGTATGTTTTGACTGATGTTGTCCTGCATTTATTCAGGTGTCAAGGTGGTTAAGAAAAGGAAATGGGAGACCAATGAGGTGAAAGCTGTTGAAAAACATCTGAACAGGTTCATCAAAACTTGCACAGTGCCAGGAAAACAACATTGTGAGGCCTGTATAAAAGCAGAACCTATTGCGTTGAAAGACAGAGATTGGTTGGCTGTAAAATTTTTTGTCAAGAACAGAATTACTGCTCTTAAAAGGAAGATGTAAATCAGAAAAAAATGCCATTTACTGCATTGACATGCATTTTTGTTTTGTTAATTCATTTATGAAGTTCCTCTAGGAAAAAAAAAATCGATTTCATTGAAAAGTTGGCTGACGTCGTCTTTAGGGTTTTTTATATTTACAGTTTTACTGCGGTTCTGACCCATGAACAATAAAAGTTATATTCTTCAGATTGACTGAATGTTTTGTGTGTTATAACACTTTTGGTGCTATAAAGAGCCACATACAGCACATTCTTCATCAGTCTGAAGAAACGTCACCATGTTTCTTCAGTTTAAAAGAACCATTTAAACGTTGGGAATGAGTGTTTCATAAAATGTTTGTTTTCTCTTAAAATTTTTTTATACTTATTGGGGCCTTGGCAGCTTAAAGTTTTGAGGTGGTTGTACACTTTGTAGATGCTTTTGAATGTTTTATGGTATTTATTAATTATTTGTACAAAATACGGCATGGGCAAATGGCAAATGGAAAAGTTTAAATGGAAATTAATAAATATTTGTTATTCATATGACTATATCATTTTGTCTTTTCTTATAAATATGCATTGTGGCTGCAAGCCAGTTGTTAGTAAAATTTGTCCCCAGATTGTTCACAAGTACTTACATTGTACAAAATACTGGGAAGTGTCAGTGTGTGTGTGTGCTGGTCCTCACATGTTTGGAATACCAGAAACAGTCCCCAGAATGTTGGAAAATGTCACATTGCTTTATTAACGTATTTTCTTTATTTTAAAGTGACAGCTGCTGTTCCAGGATCAGTTGAAACATGAATCTGTGTTTCATTTGTTTCTAAAGCCTTTAGAAATGCGCGTCCCCACAATGTAGGATCCAGCTCGTAGTCCCCAGATAACGCTTCTACAAGTATGTGTGTGTGTGTGTGTGTGTCTGTGTGTGTGTGTGTGTGTCTGTGTCTGTGTGTGATGGTAATTAATGCATATTTTAGCATAAGTAAAATGTAATCTGGGCGGCATGGTGGTGCAGCAGGTAGTGTCGCAGTCACACAGCTCCAGGGGACCTGGAGGTTCGATTCCCGCTCCAGGTGACTGTCTGTGAGGAGTTGGTGTGTTCTCCCTGTGTCTGCGTGGGTTTCCTCCGGGTGCTCCGGTTTCCTCCCACAATCCAAAAACACACGTTGATAGGTGGATTGGCGACTCAAAATTGTCCTTAGGTGTGAGTGTGTGAGTGAATGTGTGTGTGTGTGTCTGTGTTGCCCTGTGAAGGACTGGCGCCCCCTCCAGGGTGTATTCCCGCAATGCACCCAATGACTGTACGACTGTTTGACTGAGGCACTATTGAGGATCGAACTTAGTATGTGCAATTTGTACCACTTGGGAGTCCTCTGTTTTTTTTTTTGTTTTTTTTTTTTTGTCTTTTCTAAATTGAAAACGAGATGTGTGTCAAAACATGTCCCTGAGTGCTTGTATAAATAATTCACGCACATTTAACATTTAAACAGATCATTTATGTGGGACCTGCGGCAGGGAGAATCTTGAATATGCTGAGGAAAATATAAAAACATGCCTGTCAAGTGAACGTGAGCAGAAGTAGATTAACTCTCCACTCGCCACATCACGTCTGGGTTTACTGGCAGCTATTGTGGATGAAGTCTTAGACATACACACACTCCAACACACACACACAATTGAGAAATACTGAGGTGGCTGACAGTGGCTATGACTCATTCAGATTTCATACACAAGCAGACATGACAAGGCAGCATAAAATTGTCAAGAATTGGTTCAGTAATGGTGAAGTCGTGCCTTTCACGGAAAACACTGGAATTTACTTCAGGTGTCTATTGCAACACAATGCTGTTACTACGTCTCCTACATTGGATTAGATTCAGAGACAGAGAGAGAGCATGAAGAGAGAGAGGAAAAGTGAAAGGAAGGGTGAATGAGCTGAAGCAATTAGACTTATTTTGTAATTTGTGTTATTATTAAGGTTAATAAAGTTAAAGAGCTTTTTTTTTACCTTCAGGTTTGTTCAGTAAATCAGGCAAACCCTTGCTGCCTCTCTCTCAATTAAACATGCATAGATCAAATACAGACCAGAAAACATTACATCAAAGACTCATTATCAAAGATCCATCTTTCAAATTGTACATGATTGCTGGTCCTCCTGAGTGAATTTGCAAGAAAAGCATGGATCAAAAACGGTAATGCACTTTGATTTTTGTCAAATTATAAAAAGCTGAGTTTATAGTTTGACCTTGCTACACAATGTATTAGTTAATGTAGTAATTAAGTTAGAAATATAAGGTGACGTGTAATTCATTTTGTTCATACAGATCTTCATCATCATACTGAATGGCCAGTGAACAAATCATCAAACAAGAATGTTAAGCAATACTATACCGTTGCTTCTTCATGGGTTTGTGATGCTTGTGGCCCTCAAAGTGGTTATTTCTAAAGTGATGAAATATTCCATCTTTAATACTATTGGGTTGATGAAGAAATGGCAAAAGAACTAAGGCATAAATCAAGCTGATTTATCTGAAACTGAACAGTGTACTTGGAAATCACAAACAAAAGCTTTCCAAACACGTGATGTAGTAGTGAGTTAATGGGACATTTACAATGGAAGGGAAACATTATTCTCTCTGGTTTGTTTACATTCAGAAGCTCTTTGTCTTTTAAGGTGGAACAGTATGTTTGAGGGAAAAAAAATCACTGTTATTTCTTTTATGTGGCTGAAGTTGAACCTGTATATATATATATATATATATATATATATATATATATATATATATATATATATATTATGGCAAGCCAAACAGGAAATATTTAATTAACTTTGATATATATAGAATAAAAGCTGATATATATAAAATGAACTTTGATATATATAGAATGAACGCTGATATATATATAGAATGAACTTTGATATATATAGAATGAAAGTTGATATATATAGATTGAACTTTGATATATATAGAATGAAAGTTGATATATATAGAATGAACTTTGATATAGTTCATTCTATATATATCAGCGTTCATTCTATATATATATATCAGAGTTCATTCTATATATATCAGCGTTCATTCTATATATATCAAAGTTCATTCTATATATATCAACTTTCATTCTATATAAGTTCATTAAATATTTCCTGTTTGGCTTGCCATAATATATATATATATATATATATAAAACTGTGTCATGCATACTCTCGTATGGAATTGTACATTTATTATTGCCATTTCATTTCATGTACCTTTATACCAGTCTATGTATATGCACTAATATTGTATACAGAGGTTAATCATATGTATTTATATGGGATTATCATAACCATGACAGTTCAAGCACAGATATTAATCATCAGATAATTTCTTTCCTTTCTAACAAGAGAAATACAGCCTTTGCCAAAAATGTATTATGAGTTTGTTTCAGGCTGTGCTTTTAACATTTTTAAAACACAAACAAACCAATGCTGGCACTCATTACTGCCATTTAGCTGTTGTTTTTGTAGTATTGTTGACAGCCTCTAAACCCATGCCAGAACTGATGGAAGTAGACAGATGCAGCAGGGGACCTGAGAGGCAATACCTTTTTCAAAGCCAAGTTTCAACAAACTATCAGTCTGCCATGAGTGTTTTTATATTCAGGCATGTTGTCTCTCAGTGGTTTACCCATTTGATGCTTTATTGTTTAGCAAATGGCCAAATATACACACTTAAAAACTAGCTAACTTTAGTTGTTGGTGAACATTTCAAAAAGAATGGATCAACTAAGACCGTCCAGGATACCTTTATATCTTGACTACATTTTTTTGGTTTAAAGATTGGGGAAGCAGACCTGTGAACCAAAAGGTCATGGGTTCTGTCGCTTTGACTGGCAGGAAAAGTGAGGGGTGTGTGTGTGTGTGTGTGTGTGTAAACAGCACTTTCAATACTGTGTTGTAGCATATGCCTTTAACAACCTACATAGACCTATATTTACACTTCATAAAACATACTACAAAAGATATCAAGTAAACATATTTAGAGGTGAAACATCATAGTCTTTGTAGCTTACAGTATGTCAAATTAACATGTTTCTCAAGTCAGTCAAAGGGGAGCAATTGTGAAGTTTCCACTCTGTCACATCATTGATATTGTCACTAATGGCACTTTTCCACTGCATGGTACCTAAACTACTTCACTCTCCTTGAATCTACTCAATTTTTGGTTCTTGGTACTTGGTTCATTTTTACTACCACATCTCCTCAAAACGTAGCCGGTGACATCCCAAAACACCATTCCTGTTGGAAACAGTGGGTTTTGAAACCACAACAGTAGCAGAGGAAACATGAAACATTGTTTACTTTTCTATTAGCATGTTGTTTTTGTGTCTGGGACTGAACACAGTATACCATTCTAACTGTATAAATGTAATCAGTATATTTTTTTCATTCCTTGTTGAACTGTCCAGCCCTCACTGGATTCTTTCATCAGCAGCCCATCCAAGTAACAATTTGAACCTCTTCAAAAGACCATGTGGTAATTTTACAAGTTGGATAAAAACAGATGTGATGTCTACTGGAGTTTAGTCCCTACTCGGCTTGCTTGAGACCATGAGTGAGCAGAGACTGAAAAGTGTGAAAGTGAAAGTGTTTTTATTGTCATTTCAACCATATAAAATGGTGTACAGTACACAGTGAAACGAAACAACGTTCCTCCAGGACCAAGGTGCTACATAGAACAACAAACTACACAATGCAACATAAAGTGCACAAGTGCAGTGGCACGTACAATGACACAAATGATTTACCATAAGTACGTGAGACATAAACAATAAATTAGGGAAGGGGACAGTGCAGTTGGCAGTAAGGTGCAAAAAAAGTACACAGTACCAGGTACCAAATTTCCCTAAAGGAAAAGTAAAAAAGCAACGTAGAGGCCAGTTGAGTATAGTAGGTACCACGCAGTGGAAAAGCACCATATGCTGCTCTAAATATCCAAAACTCTAGAAAAATTGTATTAATGTAAAATACAGTGTTCATATTTCGGAAATTCCACTACAACACTACTGTCTGTTGTGTATTGTAGCACATTAAGGGGTGGCACCACACCTCCAAAAGTCATGGGCAATATTTAGAATCAAAGAGAATTCATTCTGAAATATAATTTCTATTGCTTTCTCTGTACTAAAATACAGAAAAACATTACAAAGATGCTGGTAGTTTTGGACAGTAACTAAAATATCTACACTAAAGACATGACGAGTCCTGATCCCTATCACCACCACTGTAAAGAGATCTGAGTAAGAAATGCTCCAGACCAGAACTTTAGGGGATAAAAATGTGTCTCAACATAAATTATGACCATTAGTGCTTCGCATTTACAATATTTACCAGAATGGAGATTAGTGCTGCAGATTGGCAGTTTTAGAAACATGCCTCCAAACCGAAATCAAGATTTTAATTGGTTATGCCTCTGCCTCTGACTATAGGTCAGTGATAGTAGTGGAGTGGTTCAGAGTTTTTCTTTTCCTAATGACTCACTTAAACGGAACCAGCACCATATTTCAGCATACATCTGGGTATTCATTATGGAGAATTTCAAATATTAATCCAAATATATGGTTATTACCCTATTTCCTATGAGCAGGGAAATGTTACCTCATACAGGTTTAATACAAGTAATGAATATGGGAACACATTTTAGTGACTAAGCAAAAACCATAGGGGTCTGCAGTCACAGACAAAGACAAAGACAAAGAGACAAAGGTTTATTATGTTGGAGGGAAGGAGCTGTATGAAAAGACCCTCTGTCAGAAGTCGACTGCAGCTATCAATAGCTTCTCTCCAGCGGTTCTAGAGGACCCAGAAAAATAACACTGCAGGAGAGAGGCACAGAGAAATAGCACTGCCCAACAAGTCTTTCATGTCTCTTCTGGGCACCTTGAGTCATAACCTATGCAGGTGTGCGAGTGCGCATATGTGTGCCCTCTATATGTTTCTCCCACTTTCTCATCTGTCCTCTCTATCTCCCTCCCTTTCCTTTTTCTCTCTAGCTCTCTACTCTCTCTTTCACTCTCTGTCCCCACCCCCTTCTTTCTCTCTCTCTCTCTCTCTCTCTCTCTGTAACTGAGCTGTAAGCTGCTAGGCAATCAGGTTACATAGAGTCAGGATTTTCCCAAACATACAAGTCTAGAGTAAAGCTGTCCATGACTACAAAACCCAGCCCTTCCAGAAACATCCCCCTGAACCTCCTCTTATCAGAGCATTATTCATTATTTTACACAGCTCTAGGTCCTGGTGGTGGTGGTGGGGGTGGTGGGGGGGGGGGGTTGTGGGTTCAATCCTCTGGTCACTGTTCGTGAGGTGTTTGGTGTGTTATCTATCTGCGTGGGTTTTCTCCAAGTGCTCTGGTTTCCGATCATGTTGGTAGGTGAAACTGCCTAGGTGTGACTGTGTGAGTGACAGTGTTAATGTGTGATGATGGAATGGCCCTGTCCAGGGTGTGTTCCAGAGGATGAATGAATGAATAAATTAATCATAGTTATATACAACAGGTAGTGTCGCAGTCACACAGCTCCAGGGACCTGGAGGTTGTGGGTTCAAGTCCCGTTCTGGGTGACTCTCTGTGATGAGTTTTGTGTCTTCTCCCCGTGTCCGCTGTATGTGTATAAAGCTGCTGGACTGATATTACTTGATAATAAATGATAATATCATTTAATATTCAGGATCCTAATTATTTTGCAAACAATGTATACTGGTGAAATGGATACTGTGAAAACATCTACATGTTTGGACTGCTTCTGTTGGTTCATTCATCCTAAAGTATATGAAACAACTCAAAATGCACTGTGCAGGCAATAATAAAAAATGTATTGGACATAAATTCAAACCTCAGACACGTTTGAGATCAGCTTGTGCCCTGTTTGACTTTTTCATAGCAAGTCAAAAGAAGAGAATTTCACAGCAGAATTACAGAAGTTGATTTCTGGTGACAGTAGCTGCTGAAAGACTCACGGTCCATCATTTACCCAGAGTCAATAAACTGTTCCTGAAAATCAACTGGAATAGGGCCAGTTTTAGAGGACACTTCCTCAGTAAAAGTTAACATTGGAACACAACACACATATAATTCCCAGTTTACTGCACCATCTGATGCAAAAAAATATATTTACTCTTTTTTATCTGGTAAATAAAGTAAATAAAGAAATAGTGTAAAGATATTTCTAAAGTAGGACAAAAAGTGATCTTATGAGTGAAAAAGATCTTATGAGGAAAATATATACATATGTTTTTTTTCTTTCTTTCTTTTTTAGAAAATTTAACTCCCTTCCAAAAATACAAGGACTAGCTTTTTAACATTACTTTTGTGAGTATATTTTCAAACTATAGGACCAACTAATTCCACCGTGTTATTCTTAAACTGATTCTTTTATTTTACATTAAAATATGCATTAGTAAAATCTTGGGTCTTACAAATTGTGCAATTAACTATTTTCCTTTTTTTTATTCAACCCACAGCACATTTTTTGGGCAATATAACAGTTATTATCAGTTTATGGAAAACCTTCAAAAATAATGAAATAGAAGAAAAGAAAATGATCAGAGAAATTATGCATTTTATAACAACATATAGGATACTATCATAATTTTGTTTGCAACAGTCCTGAAAATGTAAATTTTTTTGTAAACACATCCCTTACAGGGAACACATTTACAATATTATAATATATATTATGTGCAATGATGTGTTAAACATTTTTTATAGGCCACCACCAGCCCCCCATCAAATTATTCAGCTTAGACCAAAAACACTAATTGCACCTGTAGAGGTGCAGATGTGTTTTCTTTTGAGGATGTGGACAGTGAAGTACAGCAGATAAATCTGGATCCAGAACTCTGGGAGTGTTCCTATATTGATTGCTATGGTATTCCAGGTGGTTTCTAAGATGTTTCTATGTAGTTATATATTTTTTTATTATTTATTATAAAATAATTTATACACTTTTTGGATTAATTTGATAACAAGTCACATGCTTACCCACTCTATTCTCTGAAACCAAGAGTACTAAAAGAGTTTGCCACCCATTTGCTTCAATAACATGCTACTATTCTAGAAAGTCTATATAATATATGTACATTCAGTAATAAGTTCTGTTCAGTTTGAGTTTATTTATTTATTATTATTATTATCATCATCATTGTAACTTGGCTGCAGTCACAGACAATCCCTAGACTACTAATTTTAACTATGCTGCTGAGAAGATTGTATCCTTAATACTGAAAATAAGTTTTCAAACCAGGTAATAAATGCAAATGGTAAATCTTATTCAATGAAACACATAAAATAAGGTCATGAGCTTTGAACACACTTGAATCCTGTTCAGTTCTATTTTTTTCAAATAATAAAAAAAACAACAACCAAAATACAACCTCTGCTGACATTTCTTAAGAATCCTGTTTGTATTTCGATCAAAACACAACTTGTCATCAATCATGGTTCCAAGATACACATAACTGCTAACCCTTTCAACAATGATACCATCAATAGATGTACGGTGGATATCCTTATTCTCTTGTCTCATTTCGATGACCATCTCTTTAGTTTTTTCAAGGTTAATCGCCAAGAATGATTCTTTACACCTGGGCACAAAATCATCCACTATCGGTCCATGATTATTCTCACAGTCACCAACAGAGGATATTAGACTATATGAAAATGAGTCATTTAGTTTGACTTTCTGGGTCCTGTTAGTCAAAAAATCCAGGGGGTCCAGTGCAAAATTGCCTGCCAACCTCTTAGCCAGTGCACTGGGCTGAATAATGTTAAAGGCTGACGAAAAATATATAAATAACAGTCTAGCTTGATTTTATGCCCATCAAGGTGTTCAAATATATATATATAAAAAAAAAAAAGTGCTGCAGTAGCATCCTCCACCCCACTGTTTACTCTATATGCAAACTGCAGTGGGTCTAAGTATCTTTGTCTTTGCTACTATTTCTCTCTTAATCATTTTCTCAAATGCTTTCATCACTAAGGATGTCAAGGCTACAGGTCTAAAGCCTAGGTCTGAGGGCTTAGACACCTTATGTAGTGGGATGATAATTGATTGCTTCCATAAACTAGGCATGCATTGTGAAATCATAGACTGCTGAATAATATAATGAAAAAATGTCACTCAACTCCTTCACACACACACAAACTTAATTTACCCCCAATATTTTCTGGAGCTGAGCTCTTCCTTATTTTAGTCTTTCTACATTTTTCACGTTAAAAAACACTTGACCTTCCATTCTAAAAGTACTTTTCTGCTCCGCTATCCCTTTGCCAGCTCTTGATCACGTTTTCCACCTGTTAGGGTCGGGGGGTGCGGACTGACGGAGGGCGGACGCAAACGCTAATAACACAGACTTTATTTATACGAAATATACTAAACAAACACAAACGAACTTAAGGGCAAACACGAAGCGATGAAATAACTAGACAAAGAACGAGAACCAGAAACAACATGACTAGGAATACTAACAAATAGAGCACTTCAAACAACACGAGAATAACATGGGCTGAAAACGTACCAAGGACATTACAAAGAACACGAAGAACAACTAACATAGCAAACCACACGAAGAACAATGAACGACACCAGGAAGCGAGGGAAGGGGACCTAAATACACCAACAAACGAGAAACACCTGAAACGGATAACGAGAGTGACGAACAAGAAGGCGGAACAAAGGCAGGGCGTGAATGACAACAAAACAAAGCCATGTGCTGAGAACAGGAAAACAGACGAGACGAGGGCGTGACACCACCATCCAGTTCAATACGCTTTCTGGATTTGCCATCAACACCTGCCATCCTTTTAAAACCCTTCTACATATTATTATTTTGTAATTCATTTTCTAATTAGTTCTTATACTTCCTTTTTACAACTCTAATTTTTATATATACTAGTTTACACATCTCAATTTGTTCCACTCTCTATCCATGTTTAAACGCTAAATTCTTTTTTATTTATAACAGCCTTCAGCTCTTTCGTAATCCATGGTTTATTATAAGGATGTACTCTTGTTTGTTTCACTGGTAATACGGTTTCTTTGCAGAAAACCACATAATCGCTAACCACCTCTGTCAACTCATTAATATATTTACATGAGTCTAAAAAATCCTGGTGGCACATTAAAAACAACCTAACAGTGTCTAAACTTTTGTCCCATAATCTGACTTATTTTCTGACAACCTTCTCCCTTTTCAACACTAATCTATAAGATGGGAATAAATAAATACAGTTATGATCTGCTAAACCAAGTGGGGTTTTTACAAAAGACTTACACGCATCCTTTATTGAGCCATAATACAAATTCAAGGTCTTCTGTATAGGAGTAGGGCATGTAACATTCAATCATTATCTGTAAACTCTTATCCAGTTCAGGGTCGCAGTGGGTCAGGAGCCTACCTGGAATCATTGGGCGCAAGGTGGGAATACACCCTGGAGGGGGCGCCAGTCCTTCACAGGGCAAGACAGACACACACACACACGCACCTACGGACTCTTTGAGTTGCCAATCCACCTACCAACGTGTATTTTTGGACTGTGGGAGGAAACCGGAGCACCCGGAGGAAACCCACGCGGACACGGGGAGAACACACCAACTCCTCACAGACAGTCACCCGGAGCGGGAATCGAGGCCCCTGGAGCTGTGTGACTGCGACAGTACCTGCTGCGCCACCGTGCCACCTGGCATGTAACATACTTTAACATAAAAATACTTTAATTTTGACTTTAAAATATTAAAATCCCATAAAAATAAGTTAAGCTTCAGGAGATATTGACTGAAACTTCTATATTACCCTGTAAATTACATCAGTTGCTACATTACCAGAAGCTTTAGGATGGACATAAACGACGTTTATTTTAATGTTAAAATAATTGGACGCAGTGAAACATAACAATTCAGTGTCCTTAGTATAGATTCTTTCTCTCACCTATATAGATTTATACCACCGCTTGTTTATGTAGAGACAAACTTCGCTTTTTCACTGTGGGGGAAATGAACCCAAACTAATCGGTTCATCGAATCCCGCTATTGACAAGTAGAAGTCTCTTTCAGTCAACCATGTGGTGGACCACTAATGGTGTCGTATGGAGTTTCAGGCATAGTACTCCTACTTTCACTAAAGCTATTAAACATATGAAGGCAGTACCGTTCTTCTGAAAGTGAAACTTTCAGAAACCTAAAAATATGTTCTTGAAGGTAATGCCAGAGACAGTGTGAGGAAGAACCTGAGTGAAGTGATCAAATGGTCGTTTTTCACTGAAGCAGAGAGCGGAATAAGTGTTTGTGACAGCGGAGCTTAACGTGACACACACAGATGGAGATGAAGAGGCGTCTGTCAGTGATCACAGTGAAGGTGCCACCACATTAAGTCTGGTGGAACGTGTGATAGTCATAGTGGAATTGTAGAGGGCAGAGAGTGTGACTCGTCTTTAACAGAAACAGGGGCAGTGATGCAGAAGGCCTTTAGGGGCTGGATGCACAGAGTCGATTTCCCTCCGACACAACAGCTCAGACGAGTGCAATCTCAGCGGCGCCTCCACACTGCATTACGCTCATCATGTCAAATCAGTCGTTGATGTGTTTAGTTTTTTTTTTTCTCCAATGTTGCGAATGGCCATATCTCCTGAATCCACATTTCCAAGGAAAATCTACTCACTTCACACCAGTGCTGCCTCTATGAGATATGTCCTCTCTAGGTTCATCGCTGTACACATTCATTTGAACTGCAGGGATGTTCTAGATGCATATTGTGGCTTAAAATCACTGAGCAAAAGCTGAAAACACCTTCCCAGTAAGCACGGTGCCTTTATAAAGTTATGTATATAATCACAGTAAATACAAAAAATTATAACATAAAATATAATAATATTTAAAAAACTATGCTTTGTTCAGACTCTCCTTGATTGCATGAATTTGTTCAATTAACAGCACAGATTATTTAAAATCATTATTTTTTAACCAGTAAAAAAGGTATTACATGATAACCTCAAATATTATGGACTGCCACTAGGAAGAATCAGTGGCAATAGCCCCAGGTAGGGTCTCCCAAGGCAAATTTGTCCTAGGTGATGGGCCAGACAAAGAGTGATCCATAAGACGCTGATGAAAAGAACAACAGAGACTCAGCTTCCCTTGCCCAGAGTAGGGTTACCTACTCTCTGATGTACGAGGTTGAGGGGTATGAGTTCTGGAACCAATCTCCTTGAGAGTGGCTGGATGCTCTTTCACTCTGGAGTTGCCCAGGGTAAGAGGCGTAAGGCAGGAGTGGGCTTACTCGTAGCCCCCCGGCTTAGCACCTGCACTTTGGGCTTTACCCCAGTGAATGAGAGGGTAGTTTCCCTGCGCCTCCGGGTTGGGGAAAGGGCGCTGACTTTTGTTTGTGCTTACGGACCAAACAGCAGCTCAGATTACCTGGCCTTCTTGGGGACGCTAGAGGGGGTGCTGGAGATTACTCATACTGGGGACACCATTGTTCTGCTGGGCATCTTCAACACTCATGTGGGCAATGACAGTGAGACCAGGAGGGGTGTGATTGGGAGGAATAGCCCCCCTGATCTGAACCCGAGTGGTGGATTTTTGTGCTCATCACTGTTTATCCATAACGAATACCATGTTTAAGCATAAGAGTGTCCATAAGTACACCTGCCATCAGGATACCCTAGTCCGCATTTCGATGATTGACTTTATAGTCATTATTATCGGTCAGTATTATCGGACCTGCGGCCATACGTTCTGGACGCTGGAAGTTCTGGAAAAGAGGTGCTGAGCTGTCAACTGATCACCACGTAGTGGTGAGTTGTATCAGATGGTGGGGAGGATGCCGGACAGACCTAGCGGGCCCAAACGTGTGTTGAGGGTTTGCTAGGAACGTTTAGCAGAGGAACCTGTCAGAAAGATTTTCAACTCCCACATCCAACTTCGACTGCATCCCAGGGGGAGGCTGGTGACACTGAATCCGAATGGGCCATGTTCCGGACCTCCATTTATGAAGTGGCTAACCGGAGCTGTGGCTGGTTGTCTTTGCCTGTCGTGGTGGCAATCCCTGCACTTGGTGGTGGACACCCTAGTTGAATGAGGCTGTCAAGGTGAAGAAAAAGTCTTATTGAGCCTGGCTGGCTCAAGGGACTCCGGAGGCAGCTGACGGGTACCGATGGGCCAAGTGGATTGCGGCTTTGGCTGTTGGTGAAGCAAAAATCAGGTGTGGGAGGAATGTGGTGAGAAATTAGGTGAGGATAATAACATTCGATCGGCTCTGAGAAGATTCTGGCAAACTGTCAAGCGACTCGGGAGGGGAAAGCAGTTTTCCACTAACACTGTATATGGTGGGGGTGGGGAGTTGTTGACCTAGACTGGGGATGTCATTAGGCAGTGGAAGGAATATTTTGAGGATCTTCTCAATCCCACCAGCACGTCTTCCACAGACGAAGCAAAGTTTGGGAACCCTGGGGAGGGCTCATTTATCACCCAGGCTGAGGTGGCTGAAGCAACCAGATAACTCCTTGGTGGTAGGGCCCCAGGGGTGGAATAGGTCTGCCCAGAGTTCCTCAAGGCTCTGGATGGTGTGGGGCTGTCCTGGCTGGCACATCTTTGCAACATTGCGTGGACATCAGGGGCAGTGCCTATGGAATGGCAGACAAGGGTTGTGGGTCCCCTTTTTAAGAAGGGAGACCAGAGGGTGTGACTGATAGTTGAACCACAGATCCAGGAGGAACAATGTGGATCCTGTCCCGGAACCAGTTCTTTACCCTCACTAGGATCCTGGAGGGTGCATGGGAGTTCGCTCAACCAGTCTACATGTGTTTTTTTGTGGATCTGGAGAAGGCATTCGTGCGTGTGCCTCGGGATATTCTGTGGGAGGTGCTCTGGCAGTATAGGTGGTTGGCTCTTTGCTACCAGCTATCCAGTCCCTATATAAACAAAAAAATAGCTTTTAAAAAGAGCTTTTTAAATCTCAATCTCTGGTGCCTAAAACTTTTTCAAAGTACTGTCTTGCAACTGGAATAATATAGAGGCTCATGCCAGGTATGATATATTGCATGTATATATAGGTATTATATAAGCATTTTGAAAACATCTTGAGTAGAGGGGGGATTTATTGATTGACAAAAAAAAAAAAAAAAAAAAAAAAAAAAAATCTATTTATTTATGGGGAAATTGGCCAAGCAGTTGTTAAAAATACTGAATTATATTTTGCAGTGCAAAATAAAGTATTTTTAAAATGTCACTAAAACTGAGACCAAAATGCATTTTAGGGCACTATTACATACACCCGCCATATTGTGAGTGTCCAAATCATATAGCAAAATGCTAGCATAATTTGAGGACACGTAAATCTCCCATTATACACAGTGGGACAACAAACAGTGGGAGTGTTTGATTTCACTTTTTAGCGCTGCTTAAATAACTGAATAGTGACTCATTATATAGCACAATACTAAAGAGGGATTAGGGAGCCATTTTGGTCACAGCCAATGTTTACAAAAGCACAATGTTTACAAAAGTGCACAATTCAAGTTTCAACATGAAAATTGCCAACCAGACACACCAAACAGATGGCTAATCTAAAATCCATGTCCATTGTTACTGGATTGCTAAAAGTGCAATAGATACTGAAATATTCACTCTTTGCTAAACTTTGAAAACATATCATTCATTCAAGTCCCAACAGCTCCACCCACCCATGGAAGTAAATCTTAGCCAAGGTATTACACTGTAAAATCCCACTGTCAGAAACAACCTGTCAAAAAATAAACATATATTTTGGTGTATAAGTACACAATTTAGAGAGTGACTATATGCCCTTAATGAGAAAACCTGTACTTGTGTAACTAATGTGCATATAATACAAACAGGCTTTCAATTGTCAGTTCGGATTTAACTGCTACTGGAAGATGACACTAAGCAGTTGTTGCTAATGGCAATTTTATGCAATAGTTATTGTGCTACATAAGCAAGATTGGCAATGTCCATATGGCTGCTTTTATATAGATCCTCTCTCTCTCTCTGACACACACACACACACACACACACACACACAGATACAGAACAAGGCTCAGATGCTCTCTCCTGACCACCTGGACCAGCACCTCTCCATGCACCTGCTTGCCAGCTGCATTCACCATGCTCCACTGCACCCTTCACTCCCTCAAACACACACACACACAGCTTCCCAGACAAGCCCCGAGGCTACAGAGCACTGTGCATTAACACCAACGTGGCCCCAAGGCCCCAAGCTCGGCCATTACATGACATTCCCCTTGCTCTACAGATGTTCACCACCCTTCAACATTTGACCAATAACAAGCTCCACCGCATTTAACATGCGCCATCCAGTCACCCTAGATTAATACAAGTTCACCTTAGAGTCATGGCCACAGTTAAACACATATGTACTGTACTTAACGTGCGCTAGGGTCTAATACACAAACGATGCACAATATGACCAAATATTTATGTACAACTGCTTATCCAATGTTTGGAATATTCTGAAATTAAGAGATTTAATAACTCCAGTAAAATTACTGACAATATTTTTAAGGCAATATTTTTATGACCTTACACTATGTACAACAGCTCTAGCTTTGGAATATATATGTGTGTATTATACAAGCTAAATTTACACAGGTGAATTTCTGCTTCTTATCAACTCATAAACAGGCAATTAATATATATTCTACCTACAAGAAGCACATTATTATATGAACATGCTTATAAACATGGTTTCCTACCCTCCACAAAAAGTTACATTGTGCTGGGCTAAGCATGGGATACCAAGGACTGAGGCTCTGTTCTCCCTGTTACAGGTTGGTAAATCATCACAATTTTAAAGCTGTAATTTAAAGGTAAACATACTACATAATGTTACAAGCATTTAATAAAATAAAATAAACGAAAAAGACCAAGTTAAAGAATATATTTGCTGTGTCCTATACTGTGCCCTATTCTCTATATAGTGCACACTGCACATGCTACCATTTTGTAATTAGTGTCCCATAACATATTGGATAATTTTCATTGCACTCACAACAATCCCACAATAAATCACAAAATGTAGTGCACAGCCCATATACATTGTTCACAACCCTCCTGAATCCTGTTCCATATAAGAGTAGTGAATAATATAGAGAAAGGGGAGTCTTTATAGACATAGAGTTAGACTACATCATACAAATAACATATCCATTTCTACACATACCTGAGCATGCTTGTTTACAATTACATACTGGTATTCCCTAGGCCATTGGTCATCACCTGCTAAGAAGCAGTAATTAAAGTGTTATCAAATAAGTAAATTAACACCCAGACCTTAAGCCTGCAGTTTGATAGGTGAAATACTATTAAATGCTTCAAACAGCAGCAAACCAAGGCATGGCACGACATTTACTGGTGAAAGCTTATTTTATTAGACTTAGCATTATTGCTGGGCTTGTTATTTGAAGGCTTCTATTGTTACAGTACTAATAAAACAGTCTGCCACTTTCCGTGACTCCTGATTGAGGCGTTAATGCAGCACGTGCTCTGTACTAAGGACGTAAAATGAATCGTGTAATTGCGTTTGCGACCTCTGCAATTAGTTAATAATGATAGGCTCCAATTAAAGTGTGTAAGCATTCCCAGTTAAAAGCAACAGTGCTCAGTGAATGAGAACTCTGCCAAATTAAAGAAACTTCTACTGAGAGCTCTGGGAAAACACTGCCGCTCTGACTAAAAAAAAGAAAACAAACCATATCCACCAAGCCGGGAATGCACTAAAATCTACTATTGAATTTAGCCTTTGGAGTCCTCACTGTTCTTGCAGGGTTGTAACAGCTGTATTGTTATATCTTTGAAATATAATTACACAAAACTATTTATTAATGTGTTAAAAGGAACGGGACATAATATTTTAAACATAAAATAAAATAAAAAAACTTCAAAATCAATGTGCAAACCTTACCTAAATTCTTTTATACATTTATATATTAAATAAATAATGAATTTAAAAAATCATCCTATCAAAAATATCATCTGCTAATATGTGATGAAAAGAAAGACTTTCTTTGATACGACTGTTAACTTCGAAGGTACACTTACATTGGTTGTATCTTGCCAAATAAAAATGCACCTTTTCCTAATTTTTTCATGGTTGATATGTTGGATATGAATCTAGATTTAGTAGTTCCTTTAATATGATGCTGTATTTTTAACTCTGCTTATTTTATGATGCCTTAGGTGTTCACAGTATATAAACTCTCAGGTTAACAGCAAAGAAAACCTTAGTAAAATTGTGTGTACTGATGGAATGGGAAGGTATTTGGTTTGAATTCAGTTTTTGAGGTCAGTTAATTGTCTATTGGCTTGGTTATGATATCCGTTTTATTGCAGAATACAATTCCGAGGTCACATCTTAGGTAGCTCAAGGTGTGTGCGTATTTGTGCCTTGATGAGAGTATTGAACTGAGTTCAAGGAGCGGTTATGAAGTGCCTCTACTTTTAATAGGTACACACACACACACACACCAATTCCCATTCGACGGATTACTGAGTACCTATCATCTCACTCATCCTGTCCCAGAGTGGACAGAGTTTATCAATTTCTCAGCACTGGCAGCCTGACTAGCTACCACAAAAACAGTCCTCATGAAGAGTCATTTAGATCTTCGTAAGCTTCAATATGTCTGTAAAGCATGTCAGAGATCATTATTTTAAAACAATGTGTCATTATTCACAATTCACAATTCATTATTTATATTATCAGATAGGAGCAAAAATCTTTTATGAATGTGGTTCATCATTATTTTGTAATTTTTTTTTTATTAAGCTTTATTAATAGTCCCAGAATAAACCACTTTATGCTCCATAGAGCAGATTGCCCACATGGGGCCTGCCATATTTTAAATTGGTTTAACATATATATATATTAGTAGAATCTATTGAAAGAGGGAGAGCTTTAGGATATAACACAGAAACTTTAATTGAGAACATTACATTGTGGCTCATGGCTCAATCTTGAAGGAATTAAGAGAAGTAAGAGACAAAACAGGAGCTTTGTGTGCCTGCATGTGTGTGTGTGTGTGTGATGGTAATTAATGCATATTTTAGCATAAGTAAAATGTAATCTGAGCAGCACAGTGGCGCAGCAGGTAGTGTCGCAGTCACACAGCTTCAGGGGCCTGGAGGTTGTGGGTTCGATTCCCGCTCCGGGTGACTGTCTGTGAGGAGCTGGTGTGTTCTCCCCGTGTCCACGTGGGTTTCCTCCGGGTGCTCTGGTTTCCTCCCACAGTCCAAAAACACATGTTGATAGGAGGATTGGTGACTCAAAAGTGTCCGTAGGTGTGAGTGAATATGTGTGTGTCTGTGTTGCCCTGTGAAGGAATGGTGCCCCCTCCAGGGTGTATGCCCACCGCGACCCTGAACTGGATAAGCGGTTACAGATAATGAATGAATATATATAATATATATATATATATATATATGTGTGTATTTTTGCAATAGTGCAAGTAGTTGATAAAGCCAATGTTCACATGGAACTGGTGACACTGAGCATGCATTAACGGTGCCAGGGGCTGTTGGTACAGCCTTAATCACCAGGGAGAGCAGTGTGGTTGTAGGGTAGTTGATGGTTAAAGGTATGGAAAGCCAATAAAGCTAGCTTGGAGCAGAGTGGGTCTGTAATGCCAGACTTCACTGTTCAGCCTTCCTGAGGTGTCATGGGTTTTAGTCAGGGTGTTTCCTGATTAAACGGACAAAGGTAGATGATTACAAAAGTGTTGCGGTTGCAGGTAGGAGGACAGTGAGGTGGGCCCTGTGTGAAGCTCTAATGGATTGGCACAGGATATTTTACATCTTATCCTGTGTATAATTACAATGTCATTCATAAAATGTATACTCTTCATATTCATGGATGTTTCCAAAAAAGTTGGGACACTAAACAAATTGTGAATAAAAACTGAATGCAATGATGTGATGAGGTGCCAACATCTAATATTTTATTCAGAATAGAACACAAATCACAGATCAAAAGTTAAAACTGAGAGAATGTATCATTTTAAGGGAAAAATATGTTGTTTCAAAATTTCATGGTGTCAACAAATCCCAAAAAAGTTGGGACAAGGCCATTTTTTACCATTGTGTGGCACCCCCCCTTCTCCTTACAACACTCAACAGACGTCTGGGGACAGAGGAGACCAGTTTCTCAAGTTTAGAAATAGGAATGCTCTCCCATTCATGTCTAATACAGGCCTCTAACTGTCTTGGGCCTTCTTTGTCGCACCTTCCTTTTTATGATGCGCCAAATGTTCTCTATAGGTGAAAGATCTGGATTGCAGGCTGGCCATTTCAGTACCCGGATCCTTCTCCTACGTAGCCATGATGTTGTGATTGCTGCAGAATGTGGTCTGGCATTATCTTGTTGAAAAATGCAGGGTCTTCCCTGAAAGAGATGACGTCTAGATGGGAGCATATGTTGTTCTAGAATCTGAACATAGTTCTCTGCATTAATGGTGCCTTTCCAGACATGCAAGCTGCCCATGCCACAAGCACTCATGCAACCCCATACCATCAGTGATGCTGGCTTCTGAACGGACCGATGATAACAACTTGGGTTATCCTTGTCCTCTCTGGTCCGGATGACATGGCGTCCCAGTGTTCCATAAAGAACATCAAATCGGGACTCATTGCAAACGTCTGAGCTTGTGGAGCTTGCTTAGAAATGGCTTCCTCTTTGCACTGTAGAGTTTCAGCTGGCAACGGCAGATGGCACAGTGGATTGTGTTCACTGACAATGCTTTCTGGAAGTATTCCTGAGCCCATTCTGTTATTTCCTTGACAGTGGCATTCCTGTTTGAGGTGCAGTGACATTTAAGGGCCCGGAGATCACGAGCATCCAGTAGAGTTTTACAGCCTTGACCCTTACGCACAGCAATTGTCCCAGATTCTCTGAATCTTCTGATGATGTTAAGCACGGTTGATGATGATAACTTAAAAGTCTTCGCTATTTTATGCTGGGTAACACCATTCTGGTATTGCTGCACTATCTTTCAGTGCAACAATAGTGGAATTGGTGATCCTCTTACCATCTTGGCTTCAGAGAGACACTGACACTCTGAGAAGCTCTTTTTATACCCAATCATGTTGTCAATTGACATAATTAGTGTTAATTGGTCTTCCAGCTGTTCGTTATATGCTCAATTTCCTTTTTCCAGCCATTTATTGCTACTTGTCTCAACTTTTTGGGATTTGTTGACACTGTGAAATTTTGAATCAACATGTTTTTCCTTTAAAATGTTACACTTACTTAGATTAAACTTTTGATCTCTCATCTATGTTCTTTTATGAATAAAATATTGACATTTGCCATCTCCACATCATTGCATTCAGTTTTTATTCACAATTTGTTTAGTGTCCCAACTTTTTTGGAATCCGGTTTGTAGGTTCAATAAAAAGTCTTACCTGTTCCCAGAATGTACATTCCAATCTCTAATCCTTTTCATACCGTTATGAAATTAGAGTTCACGAGTAATCCAATTGAAATTCAGATTCCATCCAAAACTCAGCAGGAAATAAAATAACTGTAGCATGGATCCTCAGAGCCATTGATTCAAGGAAAAAAGATTGCCAGTATAATTTCCAGATGAGGTCATCTGGATGTGGAACAAGTCTAACAATACACCCAGTAGAGGGGGGAAACAACAACAACAACAGCCTTTGTTGAGCTGAAGAACAGCACAGACATAAGGAGCCTGTTTGAGGAGAACTAACATGTCAAACGCATTTCAATTTCCCTCCTAACCTCTCCCCTTAAAAACAAATTGGTAAGGAATTACCTCAGGGAGAGAGCCTGCACATTATCACAAGCTTAACCCTAAACATAAACCTCATACTAAGTTGCTAACATTTAGAAACCTAACTCAAATCCTAAACCCAAACCTAAAACTAATCCAAACTTTAACAATAAACATAAATCAAAACCTAAACCTAAATGTAAATCTCAAATGATCAATAAAATAAGGAAATTAAGAGATCAAAAAAAAGTCTTTAACAGCCAATTATTCCAATTATATAATGTTTGTAAACTGATGACTGGGGAAACAAATAGCAAAGGACATGTGCTGTGGTAAGGAGAGATAAAGCCTCATTCCAAACATAGGGAAAGCATAATAAAGAGACATACTGGAAAAAGCTATACCTGTCTTGGCTGCAGTGTGAAACACGTGAAGCGTGGTAATTTCCCTCACAGCCACTTCCACAAGCGATTAAACCAGCAAGCTCCTCCACACAGGAGCCCCAAACAGCTGCTCTAATCAGAGGAAGGTGCAGTGGTTCAGCTTCAAAAACAATGGAACTAATGGCACAGCAAATTAAGAATAAAAAAAAGAAAAAGAAAAGCACAGATAATAAAATAAACACTGCAGCCTTGCCTGGTCTCCACAAAAGAAATATCCATACATCAGCTTTGTCCATACACATGCTATGTACTAGAGAGCAGTCATACAGTACCAAGCATAAATAGTCTGTCCCTGAGATGGTGTAATTGGAACGGGTGGCCTGCAGCTTATGACATCCACTTGGAAAGATGTGTTGCATGATCTAAGGCAGTGGTTCCCAAAGGGGGGACAGGCCCTCTGGAAGGCATGGAGCTTTGGCAGGGATGGGGTGTGGGTGCCAATTGTTGAATATAAAATAATGTCAAAAATCACTTTTGCAATGGAATTATAACGTCATGTGCATTATGCATCTCATTTATTCGCCTTCCTGCCAACCCCCCACCCACGTTCAACACCTCTGTTGGCTGTAAGTAGGGGGTATGCCACTGAGGGACTCCACCAACATACATAAAACATGACACATGTAACAACTGCACTGTAAATTTGATTTATCACTTTATTTTATTTTGTACAGTAAGAAGATTTTATGAACTTCAGTGTTTAAGATAAATTCCACTGGAATTTGGAAACAAAAGACATGTACTGTATGTGTGTGTTGGAGTGTGGGCTTTTAATTGTTGTCAGTTATTCTCAATTTTTCTCTACAAAATAGACACAATATAGAACAACTTTTAGAACTACTGATCTAATGGAGCGGCAGTGTTATGCTGGCCTTTTAAAGCTGTGTATAGGTCTTTAAAAAATTAGCATTAAGTACTGGTTAAAATATTTTTAGTAACAGAAAGCAGATACTTGCAATATATATATATATATATATATATATATGAATCCACATTGAGGCCGGCTGAAATGTTACTGTGTCTTCAAATAATGTGCATATTCTTACAATGAAAAGAATAAAAATATTCTTTACTCTCAAACATGTCATCCTCAGAAGCTGACAGGTTTTTTAGGGCACTGATAGTGGCACACCTCCAGAGACGCTTAGCTGAGTAGCTTCTGCAAAATAGAAAATGAAAATATGCTCTCATAAGCAATAACTGTACACTACTGTCACTCACTGGCTTTTTCCCCCCCAAAACATGTCTTACCATTTTCTTCACTCCCAAGGGGCATGCTATGCTTGGGCATAATGCGCTTCAAATTACAGCCATAACAGAAAGAGTGGAAGTGAATATCCCGCCTAATTCTCTGAAAACAATTACCTGTTACTACAGTCAAATGGAGAGTAGTGTCTCGCCAGCAATAAGGGGCCCTTAATAGAAAACCTTTATAAAGAGTAGACTTTATCTCCCCATTCATTTGAGGAGTTTAATTTTGGAGCGAATGATCTCTAAAGGAAGCTGTTCTCTTTATGCGCCCATTCGGAAATGGAGAGTGGGACAAGGGCGGCTGCTAATGTAGCGTGGCGCTGTTATTATTACTGATGCATGAGATGGGCCCATTTCCAACCAATTAATAGGCACACTACCCCACTGGGGAAAATCTGACATGGGATATGAGTGAGAGGAGGGTACACCACCTTCCGAAATAGGTATGGAATTAGAATGGCTAGCAATTAGAACAGGTAGACCTCTTCACTTAAAGAGATTAGCCTGGTCCACATAAAGCTATAACTCATCCATGTGGTTTTTAAGAACGCAATAAAATAAAGTGTTTGAGAAATGGCATTTAGGACGGGTACTTTGAATAAGGCTGCCCTTGAACCTTAAAGGTCAACTACTACGGGGTAAAATATGTTATGGTTGTGGTCTGGGTGTGATGAAATGTCCTATATATACATATATACGCTCACTGTCCATTCTCTCAGCTCCACTGACCACACAGAAACAGACTTTTGCTCTGCGTACTTTGTTACCCCTCTTCGGGCAAATATAGGTTTCATGAAAATACAGCAGGTATATGACAGCAAAAATCCTTAAATCACCTTAAGTCAATGGAACAGCTGCAGAAACTAGCTCCAGTATTCACAAAACCAAACATTTATTGTATAACATCTTAAATATAATTCAACATGAGGGGTCTGCTGCTGTGTTGATGAAAGTAACCTAAATTTAAATAATGTATGGCTGTTTTTGAAGCTGTGATTAGGCAAGGCAATTTTATTTATAGAGCACCTTTTGTACACAATGGCAATTCAAAGTCCTTTCCAACAAGTAAAGAAAAATGACAGTAGAAGAATTTAAATTTGTAAAGATAATCAGAACAATTTAAAAGCAATTAAAATAAGAATTAAAATATAAAACCAAATAGAAAGTGCAATAAAACAAAAAGTATAATTAAACTGGAAAAATCAAATAGAACATTAGAACATTCAGGAGATCTAGCGTACTAAGATTTGATTAAATAATTAAATACAATATAAAACACTAAATAAAGCTGTAAAGTGCTGTGACAGAATATGTAAAAATCTATTTTAAACTGAGCTGCAAGCCTGCTCAAATATGAATGTTTTAGTCTTCATTTAAACATGTTTAAAGTTAGGCATTGTCTAATGCTCTCTGTCAGCTGGTTCCATTTAAAAGTGGGATAGTAACTACATGCACCTTCTCCATGTTTAGTTTTCACCTTAGGCAGGACTAACTGACTGGTTCCTAAAGATCTCAGAGTCCTGCTCAGGTCATATCTCTGTAGCACATCTGATAAATTCACTGGTCCTACAGTATTAATTATGTGTATTAAGTTTAGTTAATACAGGCTTGGTTATGTTGTGGTGAATGTGTTTCTCACTGTGATTTGGGTTTGGTCTGTAGTTATATGATAATGCTTAGACAGGCTACTGTTTTAACGGTCCACATTTAGCTCTGTACCATCACTCAGATAATGCAGTTTCACTTTGTCCAGTGGCAAAATGTGTATTTACTCTAACTGACACTCAAATTGTGAATTCCATTCACCCATCTGTTAACTGTACTATGGTGCCAGCCCTGGAGTAGTGACTAACATGATTTTATTGCTTTTGTCAACAAAATTCAATAGAATGTTACAAAAAAAAAAAAAAACAATTTCATTTAAAACTGAACTCCTGGACAAATATCCTGAAAATATCCTGTCTGTCCAAGTGAAAACCGGATATGTGGCAACCCTATTTGGTTGAGCTGATAAGTGGAGTAACAGAGACCAAGTTAATGGCCATGACTACATTAGGGAAAAAATTAAGTAGATGAATGAATGTGTAGATAGTTACGAATTGAAATAAATGTTTTCAGCCATGCAGGAAGATAACAGACCTCTGCACTTAATTAGATGTGTTGCCACACAAACTTGAACATATTTTGTTTTTCATTGCTGTACTACTAGAAACTGCAGCTGAGAATAAAACACAGACAGGGGTGCATTTGATCAGGAGCTAAACAGGGCCAAATGTCCCCCTAATAGATTCAAATATTCTGTGTCTTAACGTTCAATTATGACACAAGAATGAAATGCACTTGAGGAAAACACCACCTGGTGATCTGCTAATATTGCTGTTGCTAGAGAGAAATCCATAAAGACGACTCGGTTTGCTCAGCCGAGCCAATGAGACGTGGAGCCTGGCACTGTGATAATGGCACGAGAGAGAGAGAGAGAGAGAGAGAGAGAGAGAGAGACTGAATGGCAACAGAATGGCTTGCAATGTACTTTGGTGAGTTGCGAATATGTAACTTATCAGAATACTTTTTTTGCTATATTTACATATTTCTTAGTTTATACTGAAATACTCATATAAGTATTTTAGAACAAGAAGGAATACTACAGTTTGTACAATTTTTGTAAATATTCACCTCTCCTTCTGGAGAATGTAATGTACCTCTTGCGAACAAAACTAGACTTTAACACCACTGTTGTACCTTTTAAAAGTACATTTACACTGTTTGTAAATTTAGTGACCAATACAGTACCTTTTTGTTTAGTGTAGGCAGGCTTTACTCTAGATCAGAGGTCTTCAATCCCAGACCTTGTATCGGGGTTCCAAGCCAGGATTTTGAAATGGCTGGCCTATATGACATTATAGCTGTAACTAATGTATCTGTCAGGCCACAGTATAGTAGAGGAGGGAGAAAAACAAAAAAAATAGAGGAATACACTTATGCCAGCAGAGTGCAGAAGTTCTGAGAGAAGAGATAGTTATTTAGCTGGGTTTTAAAGGCAGAAAATAAAGATTATGAAAATCTGTCATTCCTTTTGGTTTATGTGTGGGTAAAACCATAACATGTCTTAAAAAATCTCCCTGCTCTGCACAGCTCTCCACATGTCACACAGTGAAACCGTTGCTAGGAGACACAACAAACACAGTCGGCACGCTAAAACACTAAAAAGTGAAAATGTTTCTCTGACCTAAAACAATTAATACCAACGCCTGACTTTTTTATCAACTGTTGTAGGAATTTGAGGCTGTAAGTAATCAATTTCAGTTCTTAGAACTGTTATGAATTAACAAAATAATTTGTGCCGTTTAATAGTTGGCTGTATTTGAGTCATCAGTAACTGCTATTCATTCATATACATGGTTTACTGATCTATAGATGCCACAAATCACTCACCGAGTGCATCGCTCTGGAATGACACCAACAAAACACTAGGGCTGAATTTCAAACATCTTCTTCAACCCTAGTGGTATTAGTTTTACAAATCTTTAAAGTGCACTATTTAGGTATATAGTGTGGACTTTTTGACTTGAACCAAGTTTGTCCGACTGCAGACCAATGCATGTAGATGCGACAAGTTACATTTCTGGAGAGGTGCGCATCAGGCCACACTGCCTACGGTATAGGTTCAACACAGAAGCATATGTTGGGCTTAATACTCAGGAGAGAGTGACCTCTGTTGGTTTGGAGGGAAAGAACCTTGGGTGTATGTAATAGTTCATATAACATCATTCATTTTTTTTAATCTTTGGATGTTTCTGGTGTGTTTATCCATGTCAAACTAATTAATGACATTCTGTTACAAGACTGGGGAACCAAGAGTGATACCAGAGTTAGTATGAGTCTTGTTACAAAAATTATAATAGGGTACATTTGCTTTCGATACTTAAGTACATTTGAAAGTAAAAACATTTACTCAATTGGAGATCTACAATGAGTACTGATACAATGAGGAGTAATATTTTACCTTGAGTATCTGTACATTTACTCAAGTACATGGTTCGTGAACTTTGTCTACCACTGAAAAAGTGTTATATTATTTTATCTTAGATGATACATTTTAAAATGGACATTTCCACTCCTAAAATCTGATTGGCTGAGCTGTGTTCCAAGCTGTTGTAAAATACACAATTTATGCACATCAGTGACCACCTCACAACATTTGAATTCCATATTAATGCGCATTAAACTGTATTAAATCAGCTTTAATTAATTCTCCCCAAAAAGTGTGATATCAAGACAGAGCAGTGCTAAATTGCTCTGTCTTCTTTGTTGTCCTCTTTCTGAGGACAAACACATTTTAAACTGTTCTCTGAGCAATGTCATAAGGACCACTTTTGGTTTCACAAAGTACCTTGCATGCTTAAGAGATCTGTGTGTGTGAAAAGTTTAAAAATCCATCATTCAATCTTAAAGTTCTTTACAAATGTAAGCTGATTAATAATAATCTTTCTCTACGGAACCAAAAGTGGTTATTTTGAAGAGTGTATTCTTTTCTACTCAACTGAAAAACCTTGAATACACAGGAACAGATCTTGTTTCATGGGGTGGCCTTTGCGCCCATGTTGCCTAGCAACAGTACTAAATGTTAAGGCCAATATTGTGTAGCGGAAGAAGAATTAAAATGTAAAAAATACATCTATGCTGTATGATGTATGAAGTTTTAGGTAAGTTTTAGGCATTTCGCTTATTTATTTATTTATTTATTTATTTATTTAATTTATTATATTTTGAAAGAAATTGCAGCTATATTCTTCAACAAAATCAAGTCTTAGAAGTTGGTTACAATTTCTACTTCTCACAACACAGCTAGCATAAAACACATTAACTGATGAAAACTAAATATCTTAAATTAAAACTTAAAAAAAAAAAAAAAAACAACAACAACAACAAATTTTTTCAGTTACTTTCCTAATGTGAGTGAAATATTTTGTTTCTAAAGTTCAGGAATATTTCAATGTCAAAAAAAAAAAAAAAAAAAGACAGTACATGCTATGAATTTCATCCCTGCTGATGAATTCTGGTTGTTAAGGAGTAACTTCACCCCTTGATTTATTCTTAACCATTACTAGCCTGACCCCATCACCAAAACCTTTACATCCCACTGTGTGTATCAGTGCAGAAACTGGCATAGCTGTGAGCTCCAAGTCTCTGGAGAACACTACACTGTGTTTAAGGCTGGACGCCTTCGGCAAAAGCCAGGTCCTGCCACTCAGCCACAGGGGGTGGAGCTCGCTGGAGAGATCCTGCCTTCACTTTTAGAAAAAAAAATAGCACACTGTCAGCTAGAAAGAATTACCACAAGAGAACTAAAGTGTTCAGCTTCTATACAGAGGCCTGAGGTATTTGTTACAGTGGAGTAGCTTTGGGGGACAGCTGAAATTATAGCAGAATCATACACATGAAGACTGCAGTGTACAGAAGTTTCTGTAAAAGGTTTTTATTTTTTTTTTCCAGTGGAGTAGTTTCACTTTAATGAAAAATTATAGAGGAAATGGGAATCCTAGCAGTCTTGTAAATCCAGGTAGGCCACAAAAACTGTCCCCATCATATAAACAGTACTTAAATCTTTTATCCTTCAAAACTACACTGTTAGAAATGGTTGGAAAAGGTTCTATTTAGAACTATGAGGTTTGTAGAACTATCACTGGATAAGGAACACCTACCTTGTATCGACACACTCATTGTCCATTTTATCAGCTCCACTGAACATACAGGAGCACTTTGTAGTTCTACAATTACAGACTGCAGTCCACATGTTGCTCTGCATATTTTATTATTCCCATTTCACCAGTTCATCAATGGTCTGGACCCCAACAGAGCAGGTACAAATCGTACCTGGTGGATCATTCTCAGCACTGCAGTGACACTAACATGGTGGGGGTGTGTTAGTGTGTGTTGTGCTGGTACAAGTAGATCTGACACAGCAGTGTTCCTGGAGTAGATATAATGTCAGAGTCAGCAGCTCATCTGTTACAACTCAGTTTGTGTTGGTCATTTTCTGGTCCTTCATCAGTGGACACAGAACGCTGTTGGCTGGATATTTTTTTGGTGGGTGGACTGTTCTCAGTCCAGCAGTGACAGCGAGGGCTTTAAAAACTCATGGCGCATGTTTCTGATCAATCTTTTTTACTTTTCAGTTGTGGATAAACCTTGCAGATTTCATTGCAATCTTAAAGTCATTCTCCTAAAAAGAATGGACTCTGTAATAAAGGCAAAATTGATTCTGAGGTCTAGACATCAAGCATGAAATCAATCACCACTCGGTTCTGATATGAATTTCAAACAAAAGCCTTGAATCTAATCTTCCCAGTGCATGAAATATGCATATGATTTCAGTACCTGCCCATTATTTAATCACAACAACCGAGGATTGTGGACGTAATGCTAATGTGACACACCATTATACATTAAGAAAAACATTGCTCTGTTTCTGTGGAGAAAACATTAGATAAACGCAGTTGATCGGCTGCTTTTAAAATCTTCATGTGCAAATTGCTATGAAGATCCTCTCCAGCACTCTCATGGACATGGCACATCTTCAGAAGGAGCTGCAAAAATATCCTCCAACAAACCATTTCCTTGTTGATAAATCTTTAATATAGACATCCAGTGGATCACTAGAGGTAAAAAAATATACTGACAGAAAAGCTACAATGTCAGATTTGAACTCAGTTACCTATTGTAGGTTATGTTAAGTCACAGAATTCAGTGACGTGTTGAATAGATTGGACAACTAAATTCTCTGAAGTGTTAGAGGTCCATTCTGTACATTTGGGATGAGTTTTAATATTGTGCTATCCATTAGTCACCCAATATCAGTACCTGACTTCATTAACTGTGGCTGAATGCAAACACATCCGATCAAAATACATAAACGTTCCAACATTTAGTTAAAGATTGCTACTAACATCTCCGATTAGTGAAGGACGTAAGTGCATCAAAGCTGGACAATAATATATTTTTTCAGAATTCTCCTCCTCTTTTCTCGAAACAGTAAATCTACGCTCTCCAAAGAAAAACATGTATTTTTATTTGTGTTAATTTTTAGTTTACAGCACCATTTGAACACAGCAGTTTTTCTTCTCGTTGTGTGAAATTTTCATAATGAATGGACCAATAGAAATGTACTGAAAGTTAAGAAGGGTTTTTTCTTCTCCTGTATTGTTACTATTTTGCAGATAAACCTTTTTCTTTGGACAGCAATGATCTACAAATCCCACACCTTGAGTGCCATTTACAAAATCTTTGACTGGTCTAGCAAAATCAAGCAATCAACTCTCAATTTAAACATGAAGTGAAAATAGACTTTTATTTAATTAGGTTAGTGAAGACAGACCTCATGTATTTACAGAGGTATAAATGTGCTGTTGTACATATTGTACAGTATATATGCTAGTATGTAGTGTAACTGTAATTTACATCTATAATTTTAATACTGAATGTACTACAAAATGTTATTTAAGCACAGCCATAGAAGACCCACGTTTTGTTCCATGAAGAACCATTTTTGCTAATACATTTAAATATGTAAAGAGTCTTAAGATCAAGTGATGAATTGTAAAGCTATTTACTCTCACACATCTCTTATATTCCCTAAGGAACCAAAAGTGGTTCTTCTATGGCATTGCTCAAAGAAAACTTTGTATCACTTTTATTTTTAAGAGTGTACACATATAGTACACTTACATCTATCGCTCACTTGAGGTGAGGGATACAGTCAATGGTGTTAAGATTCACACAAAATTTATATTGTCAGACAATGTGTGGAGACAATCAGATTTAGGGGGAGAGAGAGAGAGAGAGAGAGAGAGAGAGAGAGAGAGACAGAGAGAGTCAGAGACAGACAAAGAATGTGTGAAGAGAATGATACAGAGAGTGTGAGAGAGGTAAGAGACTGTGTAAATGAGGTGAAAATGAAGGAGGATGGAGCATTGCAGACTGCCACAGAGATCCAATAAAAGCGCAGCGTGTCGTCCTGCGCGTGAGGTCTTGGAGGACTGTCATCATCTCATCTCCTAGCTGCACAGACCATCTGCTTTACCTTTTCTTACCTCTGGCTCACCAGGGCTTCTGCGGCTTTATTGACGCACAGCCAGCTTTCTATTTGTATTTACCTCGGCCGGCAGGCATGACGTCAAACCCTGCAAGGCTGGGAAAAAACCCACCATACTTCAGTGATTAGCGCTGTAATGATGACTGTAATCACCTAATACCCCACTTGGCCTTATAAACTCCTCCAATAAAAGTGGTCAGGCAGTCAGTATTAAAGAAAGCCAAAGCTACAAGTCACGTTTATGAGGTCAGTTCTTCAACAGGTCCCCATATGGCTATGTATATTACAGTAATGCTACAGTCATTATTAACGTCCAAGCTCTCTGCACATGCTAAAATATAGCTTCTGCCCATTATACTCTTGGAAGCTGTAGCTAATTATGCTCTAAATCCAGAAATTAGGGTTTAAAATCTACAAGCAGAGAGCATGCTGCAAATCAATGCTGTGTATAATGACCCTGCAATGGAGTCTTGGGCTAATAGCAAGTGTTATTTACGTAATTCTAAATCACTAGCACTAATTTCAAGCTGGATGAGGGAAAATGGGATAGTTCTTCTGTCCACAGTGAAATTTAGGGATGTTTGACCAGATCCTTCACATCTCTCTCCACAGTTCTGATAATATAGTCATGTAATTAATTACAATCATTCACAAGAAAAGATGTAAAATATCCTATGCCAATCCATTAGAGCTCTAACAGATTGACATAGGATAAATTACATCTTATCTTGTGTATGATTATAATAAAAAACGTATTATTTAATACTCATCATCTTTTATGCTTGGCCATTTCAGGGTCACTGTAATTATATTATACACATATTATTTTTGCGGAACAGTGGTGCAGCAGGTAGTGTCGCAGTCACACAGCTCCGGGGGCCTGGAGGTTGTGGGTTCGATTCCCGCTCCGGGTGTCTGTCTGTGCGGAGTTGGTGTGTTCTCCTCGTGTCCGCATGGGCTTCCTCTGGGTGCTCCGGTTTCCTCCCACAGTCCAAAAACACACGTTGGTAGGTGGATTAGTGACTCAAAAGTCCGTAGGTGTGAGTGTGTGAGTGAATGTGTGTGTGTGTGTCTGTGTTGCCCTGTGAAGGACTGGCGCCCCCTCCAGGGTGTATTCACGCCTTGCGCCCAATGATTCCAGGTAGGCTCTGGACCCACGGCGACCCTGAACTGGATAAGCGCTTACAGATAATGAATGAATACATTATTTTTTTCCATCCATTTTTTGTATTTTTATCTTATTCATATATTTAAATGATGTTTTTCCTTTTTTCAGAATATCTATGCCTGTTTATGTTAACAATGTGCTACCTGTCAATTATCTTTTCATTTTGTAGGGTTTTGGCTGGGTTTTAAGAGCAAACTACATGTAAATTCTAAAGTAGTATGATGTCATGGAATATGTAGTAATTACACTACAATGTGAAAGATGTATTTACTGTTTGTAACGGGGTAATATCTATCCATGGATTGCAGTCATTAATTTTTTTTTTTTTTTTTTTTGGTATGGGTGCCATATTGGTATGGGAAAGATGGATAAATTATCTCATAACATCTCGTCTCGCTATACTGGAGAGAGTCTCACAACTCTCAGAACCACAGAAGCTCTGCCTCACTGTGTCAGGGGAGTAAAAGATCACACTGCATATACTGTTAACCATATTAGCATTTACATTACAGGATCTAATGAAAACCTATTAGCAGGTTAGATGCCAATTATTCTTACAGATATCATATACAAGTTTTAGTAATCATGTTATTTCACTCATGTTTGTTTTTGAGCGTAAGCAAAGCTGAGACAGCTTCTTTTGTGCACTCACATAGTGTACTTTATATATATATATTACAAAAATATGCAGCAATAAGTCTCCCTTCTTTTGTCGAATTAGTGTCAAATTACTGTCTGAGTGAATTATATTTAGTAATTTTTTTCAGGTGATTAAGTTTTGTTTATTTTTTTATTTATTTATTTTTGCCTATGATACGCACTATGTAGGGAGCACTATTTGGACGAGGCTGAAGCCTTGACCGACTGATATAGACAGCATGAAACAGAGCTTGGTTTGAAAATGTGATGCATATAAATGGGTCTTAATGAGGACTCAAATATTTAAAGAAATAAAAACTATTTTAATTGCAGTTTTTATTTGAATTGTGTGTTGATGTGTAATGAGCAGGTATTCAATATGGCACCTACTTTAGACTGACCTCACCTGCAACCAATGGATAATTAATCCAACACTCCAGAATACCCAGTGCAAAAGTTATTCATGCCATTCTTGCTAGTGCACTTCCCATAGTAAGCAACAGTGTCAATGTGCACATACTGTATATTTGAATTAATAAAGTTATTTTAAAGTTCCTGAAGACATTATGAATGTCTAAAGACAGTTTTGTCACTTGCTGTCTTATGATAAACAGCCATTCATGTATTTGCATTCATGCAGCTCTGTGTCCTGCAACTGCTAAGAAATAGAGATTCAGTTGCGGCAGAGTATGTAGCTGAGAGAGGCTTGGCGAGACTGTGTGTGTGTGTGTGTGTGTGTGTACATTCCCTGATGAGTAGAATGCTGATGCTATCACTGCTCCTGACAGGCCATCAATAACCACAGGCTTCCTCCACTGACACCAAGGCCCCTCAGTCCCCAGCCTGAAGATGGAGATATGTGCTGTGTGCAAGGTGGGTAAACTTGAATGGACACCCACTAAGTACCTTATATTGCCTTTCCCTCTTCCTTTGTTCCCTTTATCTTGTTGTTTGATACATCCTCTACGTCTACCTGTGTGGCTTTTGCTACATCTTCAAAGTGAGCAGGCTCTGGTGGATAAAGAATGCCTGATACAAATATAGTATAATTGTGCAAACATGTATTTTACAGTTACACTACATAGGCAAAGGTTTTCCTTTGAAACCATTGGTGTTATATGGTCATCTCTCATTTTGTTACATTTGCTATACATGCAAATGCTTGGCCTTGTATTGAAAACAACTTTGGATGGAAATTTTAAATATTACTATATTGTCCAAACTGTCTGCATCTTCACTAATTATATAAGAGGTATTTACATATTTTCACTGTCCAAAACAAAAAACAAAAACATATATATATCTATTTTAGTCCATTTTTACTCTGCTACGTCATTGGAATACAGCAGCTGTGCTTCAGAATACGTGCAAATGGCATGATGAATGGACCAATGAAAATGCTCCAAAATTATTTGTAATCATTTTTCTTTTTATTGAATTCAACTGTAACCCATTAGCAGCAGTGAACACAAACAAATCACAGTAATTCTGGCAGTGAACACACACCCAGATTAGCGAGCAACCAGCTCAACATGCTGGGAACAGGTAGGGGTAAGGTGCCTTGCTCAGGGGCAATTCATCTGGGGTCTGATTAGGCACTAACTTTCTAAAGTTTAATGCTTAATAAATAAATAAATAAATAAAACAAAACAAAACAAAACAAAACAAAACAAAAAACAATAGAAATCTGAAATTATGATTGTGCATATGTAGGTCACATATGTGTACTCTAAGGGTATTTTCACATCTATTGTTTGTCTATTCTGTTCTGAATCAGTTAAGAAGTTAGAAATCTTGGAGCATTTTCCCCTTTGGTTTTGGTTGGTTTTCACACAAGGAAAAATCTAAGCTCACCAAAACACCACAAATCACATAAGAATATTCTCACTGCCAACTGAACCGATATGACTGAAGTGACAACAAGAAAATAAACAGGATGAAGGTCCAGTGTTCTGGACTAGTGCATGTTTCTGTTCTATTTCTCAGATTAGCAGCTAAACTTTAGTCAGTTCTCTGTTTATCTGCTACATCCAATATGCAAAGCACCCCTGGCTACCCAAGCTTTCTGCGTTCACCTCATAGTTGGGTCAGATTGAGGTCTGATCACATTCTCATCTGAGACAACATGTACCAGATTTAATCTAGGACCGGACCTAGACCACCTCCTCTTGGTTTTGGTCCTCACCGAGGATGAAAATGAGTTTGAGTTCGATATAACAAGACTAAAAAATGCAAGTGTGAAAATGCTCTAATTACACACTTGCCGTCTTTCAATCATTGTTCGAAATCTTGGTGTACTCTTGTTCACTTTTTAACCACATATCAAATCCTTGACCAAATCAAATTATTTCCATCTGCACAATATTGCTTAACTCCACCTTAAAGGTGCTGAGATCCTGGTACATGTCTTCATCACATCCCAGTTGGATTATTGCAATTAGATGTTATAGGGTCTGCTTTATCATCTTCACTCCCTCCAGTTTGTCCAAAATTCTGCTGCCAGAGTCTTGATATCTACCAAGAAATTTGCCCACATCATCCCCACCAGCAACACTAACAAAATGCATAGAGTCTAAAATTCTGCTGTCAATCATTAAAGCTTTTCATTTCCCGTGCCTGCTTATCTGACAATAATACTCCAGCCATATGTCTCATCGCACAAATTATGGTCTGCTGATTCAGATCATCTAGCTGTCCCCAGGTTCAGGCAGTGTGGCAGGTCATGCAGTGCTGCTGTCCCTTCTGTCTGAAACTCTTCACCTTCTTCTGTTCGCTCCTGTACTCCTTTTTATAGAATATTTTCACTCACCCACAATCACCATTCTTGATTAGGACTCCCCCACCTAAAATTAATTATATTTAGGAGTGTCACAATACACATAATAATGTTCATTTTTTTCAATACGATACGAGCTGTGAATCGAATACATTAAGATTTTATTTTAAAAACCATTCTGAGCTGTTTGTCAAATCACGTTAATGATTGCAGCCGTCTGCAGAGCAGGACATAGTTCTGAGGCATGCTATAGCTTCACGCTCAGGGAATTTAAAGCTCTGCTTTTACATAAAAACTATGTTAGTCCACATTTTTTATATATTTTTATTTTTCTATGAAAATTTCCGGTACCAGCCATCCCTTCCAAAAATAATGTTGTGTTTGTATTGGCCTCTTTGACCGCTACATCAAAAAATAAATGGGAAATAAAAAAAAAAACGTTTCTTATCGAAAATATATTCGAAAGTATATTGTGGAGCAAAAATAGCAATATGTATTGTTAAATTTTGTGTATAAACACACACACATACACACACACACACACACACACACACACACACACGTGTATATATATATTGCTTATATGAAAGAAACTATAAAAGGCTAACTTATAATAAGAATATTAATAATGAAAACAATATTTATTATTATTATTATTATTATTCAGCTGTTGGAATAAGAAGCACCATATTTTACACCTGTACTTTTGGCCATATACAATATATATATAAAAACAAAGCAATCATAATATATTTTTGCATGATTATCCAATCTCTGTTTGCTGTTCTAATTGTGGAAAAATGTATTATGATTGTTTTGTTTTTGCCAAACACAAATGTCATAGGTATGGCACAGCAAACATCTGGGAAAAAAAAGTAAAAATATAATATACAGCCCATTTAAAGAATGTATTTTTCCACTAGGCAAAACTGACACTGGAGTCTAGAGTGCGTCTTATACCCTCAACAGCAAGCATCTTCCCTCATTACCAAGCATCATTCTTTTTAGATCAGACACTGGCATTCGTCCATTATTCTGCTTGTGCCTAACAATCGGTGCAAGAGTTTCAGCTCCCTCCAAACAATCAAGTCTCCACATTTACTGTATGCAAATTACTCGCTTAGCTACTTTCTCACTCCTTCTTTGACAGTTAAGCACCACACAGCTGAAAGGCAAATTGCCTCAACTGCAATCGTCACGTTAGGAGCTTGTGAATATGATTAGACCATCATGGAATACAGTGTTGATTTCTACACTTCACTTATTTCAGTTGTTCTCCCAAAGTCTTCTGTGTTACATTTACATTTACATTTATTTATTTATTTTACATTTATTTCAGGTATGCAAGTATACTTCTGAAATCGTTGGACTTCTATAACCCTGAAAAACACAGATTAAAAACAAAAAGCTGAAAAAGCTAAATTGAAGTGATATAATAAAACACCTACTTTTGTAATGTTAAATAATTGTTCTGCCTTTTAATTTCAGCCATTACAAAAGGCATATATAACTCTTATTATATAATAATATATAATAATAATATATAATATATATTGTAAAATTATGCTCTACATTATGAGGTACATAAAAGTACATGTAGATACATGAAAGTACATAAATCACCTGATTTATAATCATGTTAATTTTGACTATCACTTGTGATAATGTATGACAATTCTTTAATTTAATACTCTTGTAAATCTGGTGATAGCTAGCATTAGCATTAACATTTATTAGCCAGCTGTGGCTATCATAAAGTAACTTATTTTGCTAGCTAAATGACATCATCATGAGAATAATGTTTGGCTGACTATGTAACTATGTAAGCCTACTAGCTATATACAAACCGGATTCCAAAAAAGTTGGGACAATAAACAAATTGTGAATAAAAACTGAATGCAATAATGTGGAGATGGCAAATGTCAATATTTTATTCATAATAAAACATAGATGACAGATCAAAAGTTTAATCTGAGTAAATGTAACATTTTAAAGGAAAAATACGTTGATTAAAAATTTCACAGTGTCAACAAATCCCAAAAAAGTTGGGACAAGTAGCAATAAGTGGCTGGAAAAAGGAAATTGAGCATATAATGAACAGCTGGAAGACCAATTAACACTAATTAGGTCAATTGACAACATGATTGGGTATAAAAAGAGCTTCTCAGAGTGTCAGTGTCTCTCTGAAGCCAAGATGGTAAGAGGATCACCAATTCCACCATTGTTGCACAGAAAGATAGTGCAGTAATACCAGAATGGTGTTACCCAGCGTAAAATAGCAAAGACTTTTAAGTTATCATCATCAACTGTATATAACATCATCAAAAGATTCAGAGAATCTGGAACAATTGCTGTGCGTAAGGGTCAAGGCCGTAAAACTCTACTGGATGCTCGTGATGCCCGGGCCTTTAAACATCACTGCACCTCAAACAGGAATGCCACTGTCAAGGAAAAAACAGAATGGGCTCAGGAATACTTCCAGAAAGCATTGTCAGTGAACACAATCCACTGTGCCATCTGCCGTTGCCAGCTGAAACTCTACAGTGCAAAGAGGAAGCCATTTCTAAGCAAGCTCCACAGGCTCAGATGTTTGCACTGGGCCAGGGGTCTTTTAAAATGGAGTGTGGCAAAATGGAAGACTGTTCTCTGGTCAGATGAGTCCCGATTTGATGTTCTTTATGGAACACTGGGACGCCATGTCATCCGGACCAGAGAGGACAAGGATAACCCAAGTTGTTATCAACGCTCCGTTCAGAAGCCTGCATCACTGATGGTATGGTGTTGCATGAGTGCTTGTGGCATGAGCAGCTTGCATGTCTGGAAAGGCACCATTAATGCAGAGAACTATGTTCAGGTTCTAGAACAACATATGCTCCCATCTAGACGTCATCTGTTTCATGGAAGACCCTGCATTTTTCAACAAGATAATGCCAGACCACATTCTGCAGCAATCACAACATCATGGCTACGTAGGAGAAGAATCCGGGTACTGAAATGGCCAGCCTGCAGCCTGAGCTTTCACCTATAGAGAACATTTGGCGCATCATAAAGAGGAAGGTGCAACAAAGAAGGCCCACGACGATTGAACAGTTAGAGGCCTTTATTAGACATGAATGGGAGAGCATTCCTATTTCTAAACTTGAGAAACTGGTCTCCTCTGTCCCCAGACGTCTGTTGAGTGTTGTAAGAAGAAGGGGGGATGCCACACAGTGGTAAAAAATGGCCTTGTCCCAACTTTTTTGGGATTTATTGACGCCATGAAATTTTGAAACAACATATTTTTACTTTACAATGATGCATTCTCTCAGTTTAAACTTTTGATCTGTGATTTGTGTTCTATTCTGAATATAATATTAGATGTTGGCACCTCCACATCATTGCATTCAGTTTTTATTCACAATTTGTTTAGTGTCCCAACTTTTTTGGAATCCGGTTTGTAGAACATGTAGTGGAACGACGCAAGAAACAACACTGCAGTAGAGGAACTACTTTTGTGATAGAAGAAATACTTTTGTGACATCATAGAAGAAACACTTTTGTGAGGTCATTGAGAAAATACAACTATTTTAATGTCATAAAAGAAAAAATATTGTGAGATCACAGAATGCACACTTTGTTGTTATTGAAGGTCTATTATGATATCACACATTAGATTTAGAAGGCTTTCTTCTGCAATGAGAAAGAAGAACAAATTATGTGATCATTATGAAATTATGTATCATTGAACTATGTGCTGTCATAGCGGAACCACATTTGTGATGTCACAGAAGAAAAATTTCTTCTATAACACCCCAAGAAAGAATCAATGCAGATTAATATTGCTCATCTACTAATGGAAGGAAACTAAATACGGTCCAGTGACACCAGTTTAAGTGTACCTTTTTTGTACCTTATAGAAAATGATTAGCCATATGTTTTTCCAGATGTCCAATGCAATATAATCAATATGCAACCTGAAAATAGCAGCACTGCATCTGTTTATAAAATAATGAGGTTTCTCCAAGCATTTCCTTTTAATGAAATCAGTCAACTTCACACAGGACTAAATTAATCTCAATCACACCATTACATAGTAAGATCTGTAGGAATTATAAGCCTCTCTCATTCATAGGGAAACCTGAGTGTGGTTCAGAAAGAGCATACGGTTAATAAATGTGTTGAAATAAATAATAAAAGGCTGTCTCTGTGCATATATTTTTATTATTTTCCAGTCTAGAAAATGGTCTGTTTTGACATTAAGGCTATAAAGTAAGACTGTATCTCAGTTCACTAAGCTACTGTGAATGAATTACAGTCTTGTAAAAACAGAATGTTAGGCAGTTTAATGAGAATTCAGCTTTCATCTATTTTTTATAAAAGCAAATATTTTATGTTTTCTCAGTTTTGGCCAAATATTCAGAGTGAAATTTATTTTTATTTGAGTGATATTATGAAATGTACTTTTATATATAATCATTATCTACATATCTGCTACCTTGGCCATGTTTCCATTGGCTGCACTGTGGGCAGCCCTTCAATCGCCCGTTGATAGCAGAATCACAACCATTCCCATTCGAGCCCCACTCCGGGTGTCTGTCTGTGAGGAATTTGGTGTGTTCTCCCTGTGTCCACGTGGGTTTCCTGCAAGTACTCTGATTTCCAGGTCCAAAAACACATGTTGGTAGGTGGACTGGCGACTCAAATGTGTTCATAGGTGTGAGTATGTAAGGGTGTGTATCACGCTGTGAAGGACTAGTATCCCCTCCTTCCATGAGCCCAGTGATTTTGGGTAGGCTCTGGACTCACTGTGACCCTGAACTGGATAAGTGGTTACAGACTGGTTACATGTGGTTACATGAATAAATTAATGAATAAATTCTTTTTTAAAAAAATTGGCCAAATCCATTTAAAAGACATTAAAACTTATTTGAAATTTCTAATTTTAGTAACACCTATTTTTATGGGTGGATGAAAATGATCTCCATTCATTTTAATAGGCAATATTTTCTATTTTTAAAATTATTTGAAATCTATTAGTGAAATTTTCACTAATACACTGCAGTTTTCTCCAGTACAATGACGGCCACTGATGACAAATGTAGGTTCGGAAAAAGAGTGTAGGTTGTCTATTTCAATCTAAGCCATCAGCTGTCTCTCTAGCTCTCTAGCCCTACTGGGATGCTGTATTAATGTAAAATGTGGGTGTCCTACTGTTGTGTGGGTGGGGCATTCTCTCATATAGGGGTAATATAAGTGCCAGACAGGGAATACTGGACACTTATTTGACATGATTAAGCCAATAACAGACTGGCAGATTCATGAAAAATGTGCTTAGAATATAATACCCATGTAACAAGCCATTTGCCCATCCGAGGATGCTGGAGGCAGGATTTGTTGTACACATAAACGAAAACCAAACTGAACAGCCATTATAACAATTGTAACAATTTGCCAGATGTTTCTTATTGAGCTAGTGGCAATGGCAGAATCACAACAAAAACCATTGCTGGGAGAAAATATTAACCCACCAACATAATTCAGCCAATCAGCATCCTTGAACCTGATGACTCTGGGGCACTTCATTTCTCGCCCCAAGCAGCCAGTCAGCAGTGCAGTAAATATCTGAGGGTTATTGGTGATTACTCAGTGCAGAGAGCTCCTAGAAGCATCCAAATTCAATACAATCTCCCTCTTCAGCAAAATCCATCTGAGAAGAGAACTTTGGTTAAGAAACCACAGGCCAAAGGGCTCGGTCAAAATACACACACACACACATGCTCACACTTACACATACCTAGCACCCAGATTTATTTGTATATAGACACAAAAATTCAATAAGAAAAAGGAAATAATATCTTAGCAAGAAACCATATTAATGCTAACTTAAATATCATCTGATGCCAGTCATAAGGTCAAATATTTGAAAAATAAATCTTAAATTTTTTTTTTGACCACTGACAACATGTTCTTCTTAAGGTGGTTAAAGCTGTTTAAATGGATAAAATTGCTCTCTCTCTCTCTCTCTCTCTCTCTCTCTCTCTTGTTTTCTATGTCTTTTTTATTGAAAACAACCATTAGGTATGGGCTTCTGTGGGTGGCTGGTCCTATTTCTCACTCTCTGGGGATGAAACTCTAGTCTAGGCAAACATTGCACAAAAAAAAAAAATGACTGTAACCGATCATTTATTTTCCCATCTCTCTTTCTCCATTGCTCTCTCTCTCCCCTGCGCCTCGCCATCCAGTGATGTAATCCCCCATACATACTTTGGAACAGGCACTCCCCCGTTCACCTCACTCCAGGCGACTGAAAGCAAAAAGAAAGCTACTGCTGTAACTGATATTCTGTGCATTTATTTGCAATTCCCTTTGTAAAATGAAAGAAAAAAAAGAGAAATGCTCTCTCTTTCCATTTACCAGTAAAACAGAGGACTGCAATTTCTCTTCTGCTTTTTTCTAGATATATTTCCTGGAAATTCCAAGGTGTGGTCATTTCTCAGCAAAATTAGTCCTAGTGCCAAAAATGAGTTACTTTTAATATAATAAAGTGGTGGGTGGCATATATTTCCATGGGTGTCCACAGAACAACCAAACATAATCAGCTCATATGCTGAACAATATGATTTCTCACAGTTCATAGTTCTCATGATTATAATGGCCATATCTAAGGTTCAGCAGGTCCTAGATTAGTGCAAAGGTGTGTCCATGCAGGGAAAAATCATTGCTCATGTATATGGTTATATCCCAGAGGTGGAATGGAGGGGACTCGCTTAAGTCTCGCCGCTGGCTGTGCATCGCATCCCCAGTGAGATAATGAGCTGTGGAAAATGCCTGAGTTCCAACCTGGGAGGCAGTGCTTGGAGCCAATACCTGAGCTGCACACACTGAGGTAGGACTGTGGACACATGACTCCTCTCACACGCTTCTGGTCCTGAGTAACTATTGCCACAAGCTCAATAAGAAACATCTGGCAAATTGTTACAATTGCTATAATGGCTGTTCAGTTTGGTTTTCATTTATGTGTACAACAAATCCTGCCTCCAGCATCCTCGGATGGGCAAATGGCTTGTTACATGGGTATTATATTCTAAGCACATTTTTCATGAATCTGCCAGTCTTAATCATGCTGCTTAATCATGTCAATTAAGAGTCCAGTATTCCCTGTCTGGCACTTATATTACCCCTATATGAGAGAATGCCCCACCCATACAACAGTAGGACACCCACATTTTACATTAATACAGCATCCCAGTAGGGCTAGAGAGACAGCTGATGGCTTAGATTGAAATAGACAACCTACACTCTTTTTCCGAACCTACATTTGTCATCAGTGGCCATCATTGCACTGGAGAAAACTGCAGTGTAAAACTACAGAAAATGTCACTAATAGATTTCAAATAATATTAAAAATAGAAAATGGAGATCATTTTTAACCACCCATAAAAATAGGTCTTACTAAAATTAGAAACTAGAAAATTTATTCATTAATTTTTTCATGTAACCACATGTAACCAGTCTGTAACCACTTATCCAGCAGTTACAGTGGTACTTTTTTACAAACACAATGGTTTAGATTTTTTAAAAGAAAAGATTTCAAAATATTTGTTGACTTTTTTTGATTTTTGCCATTTAATCAGCTCCTTAACTAAGAGAATTCATAAATGTATTTATTGAATGATATATTTTATTTGCTGAGGGTTGTTGAAAATAAATGGCATATCATACTTGATTATGTCAATAAAAATAGCACCACAATGCAAAAAATTATGAAAATGCATTTTTTTTAAATATAAATATCAAAAGGTTAACCTCTGGTAATGCAGAACCTAAGGAGTTAATTACTATTAAATATTAACCTGCAAATCAATCAGCTGAAAACCATTTTTCTGCTTGTGCCACCATAGATCCAGGCCCCCAAATCTATGAAGCTTGAAAGGGGGACCCATAGCGAAATGAAAACTCTAACCCGGAATAACAGGCTGGCTTGCCCCTTTAGCAAGGGAGTGCCTCACACTCTACAGAACCCAATGGGTAATCTCAATAGACAATCATCAGCTCGCCAGAGGTGGTTTGTAAACCCTGCATTGTAGACGTTTTACCACCTGAACAAACTTGGATCACAGATGCCTAATCTTGCAACACTGCCAATGCATGCAGATGCAGGTTCAAATTATTGTTTAAGAGACACCTAACACTGCTTTCTTCTATACCATGACTGGAATTGTAAAGTATCCTTAGTGTGCATCAAATGTCACATGCCTTGCCATTACCTCAGATTTAAGTAGAAATAATGGCTTAAAAAATCATTCTTTAAAATGTAAATAAATGAAACAGGAAAGATTCAGTTTGAAAAATATACAAAAACAAGACCACTCCCCACTCCATGACTAAGTGTATGGGATTGTAATCTCGCAGCCTGGTTGATCATATAGACAATTTAAGTGAGTTCAATGAAGATTGCATTGAAAATAATTTTCATATTCATCATATTACAGTACCAGAGCCCCAGCTCAATTTCATCACTGTCTATAACACAAATTAAAGGATTGAATGCTAAATTGATCTTGGCCAATAAAGGGCACTTGGCAAGACTGGAATTTTATAAAGCACTGCCACCTCCCATTAAGAGTTTGCAACAAACTGCTAAATGCTACAACTCAGAATCTCTGCATTATTGATGAAATAATGGCCATTTGTAATCAGTGGGAGCCCAGGCAGTTTTGGGCTAGCGATGTAGTGCGCTGGTTATGATGTGATGTGATGTGTGAGTGTTTTTTTTTTTTTTATTCCTTCTCCCCAAACAGCTTCAAGTTCTACACTCCCCCATCCCTGTCTTATTCCCAGACGTGAAGACTCGAGGGGGTTGTAATGCCCCAGATTTTTGGAGCTTCTTGCGTTAACCCCTTTAGGGCTGTCAAGCGTCTCGGAGTGAACTCCTCGAGTTTTAGGTCTGGCTTTCATGGCGAAGCTTGGGAGAGCTTGTGACATTTCAGGAGGATATGTGGAAAGAAATGAGCAAATCCACTTCATGTCAGTTTATGAAGTAGCACATTAAATATTTAAGCAAGCATGAAGCGTACAAGCGGATGGCCGTTTGAACTCTTAAGCACAATAGACTGCTTGAGATATTGTAATCCCACTCAAGGCCTATAGAAAATCACAGCATACTTTTGATAGACAATGAATAGGATTCTGTAGGACATAAATCGATGTCTTGATAAATCAAGAGTAATCATGACATTTATGTAACAATATTTTTTTTTGAGTGCTTTAATTACTGTGCAATTCAGGGTCATACAAAGTGGCGTTGCTGAGTGTGCTGCTTTTCAGGATTGTAAGTTCAACCACAAAAAAAAAAATTAAAGTTCTTCCCAAACGTTTCCCAAAAGTTTTTTTGTTTCTAATTTTGGTAATGTTTACAGTTCTTTGTCCCAAACCAGCATTTACAATACTACATTTTTTGTAGTAAATGAGAAACACAACAAGAGAAACAAAGGGCAGATATAAAAAGGTCACAAGAGAAATGTATTTATTGCAAAATGCATAAAACAGATTTTTTTGTAAATAAAGTTTGTTGTGTTTAGCGTGTGCGTCTGCCTCCGTCAGTCCGCACCCCACGAGCCTGACACTATGGACATTTTAAGTCACCAATCCACCTTCCAATGGGTGCTTTTCGACCGTGGCATTTTTTTGCATATTACATAATTTAAATATGTAATTACACAAATGTAGCAACACTGCCTAATAGATGCCATTCGCATATTCCAAAATATGTATTTACAATAAATTAAATGCACATTTGAATGGGCTTTTTTTTAGCTTTTCTTTTTTTACTACGTTTGAGATCAAGTATTGATGGTTGGACTGTGAGGCAAGTTTAAAAACTCCTCAGATCACCTTGAGGCCTTCTTTCCTCTTTCTTTGGTCCTGTCTATCAGGATGAAACTCCCTCCCCTTATCACCTGTCTGTTTTCTTATCTCCACTTCACCTGGACATCGATACTAGATCAATTTGGTGCCTTTGCATCTCATCCAATAATGACCAAATCACCTCTTTCTCCTCTAGACATCCAGGAGTTTCTTGTCCTTAAGGACTCATCTCCAGCTGACCATCTTTAACATTTGCCCTAGATGCAGTTTACTATTTTCCCCAAACTGATTCTCCTCCTCATTAAATTTCAAGACACTTTATTGGCACAATTGGTGTACCAGGCCTTGAAGGGCTGGAAAATTACAGTAATTTCATTCCCTATTGTTGAGTGCAGCATGATTTTGACTTGCAGACCAATTTGATTAATTCCCCCTTAAATAACTATGTATTATGTCAATTATCAAATAATAGCAGTCATAACAGTCCTGTTCTGATGGTTCAACCAACCATTTCAGAGAAAGGTTTCACTGGGTGAAATAATCAGGGCTTAAGAGTGTGTGTGTGTGTGTGTGTGTGTGTGTGTGTGTGTGTGTGTGTGTGTGTAAGATTAGGTGCGCAACATTCATGAGGTTGTCTGTGCTAGAGTAAATGGTGGAAAGGAAGCTATAGTGTGGAATTATTTAAGAGGAAGGGGATAGGGACAAGCTGCAAGATTGTGACAACAAATGCTCAATGCTATTACAACAAAAAATGATAATACATTGGTCAAAATGTGTGCAGTATAATAGAAAATCTCTTTTTATTACATATATTTTTCTAAGGTTAAAGAATAGTATATATATATATATATATATATATATATATATATATATATATATATATATATATAGCTAAGAATATAAAAAATATTTTTCTGGTTGTTATAATTGTAACATTTTATCAGGGTCAGGGTCGTTATGGCTCCAGCACTTAATTTGGATATTTGATGCAAGGCAAGACCCTGCATGGTGCCAGTCCATCTCAAGAAACACAAACACCCAGTCACACATACCCTCACACAAGTGTACAATCCACAGAATTATGTGTTTTTGGGTTATGAAAGAAAACTGAAACTGGAAGAGGAAACCAATGCAGACACGAGGAGAAAACAACAACTATTTATCTCCCGTCTTCTCAGTGATTAGTATAACAAAGCCCAATACCCCAATATATATTAATTTACAGAAGATACAGTGTGCAAACTTATCCCATAGTTTCCACAAAGAAAGGCAGATGGACTTTAATGGACTGGGGATATTATATTTGTAAGTATAACTGAAGGCAAGGACTGCCAGTGACTGCTTATATCTGTCAGCTCTGACATCACACTGATTTACAGTGGAAACTCCAGCCAAACAGTATTTGATTTCCTTCTCCTAATATTGGGATCCAAACAGAGAGAAGAGCTCTGTATGATCGTTATCACCTTAAAGCAAAATCATCACAGAAATGCAATGAGACGGCAAGGCATGGAGATGGCTGAATGAACTCAAGTCATTCGTACTCCCTTAAAACACCATGATAATTCAAACCCTCTTTTTTTCCCCACAGTATCTCCTCCAAAGTTTAAGCCTGAATGATGGAAGAGAGGTAGTAAAAGGCGGCACTTAACCGGGTAATGTGCAATCTTTGGGGATAAAGGGTAACCTTCTTGCTCCTGGGGAACAGAATTACAGTGGGTGGAGAATAAATTCTCCGGCTGTGTAAAACAGCAGGGGCCAGGTCCATTAGGATGGAGTTTAAACACGGTATTAAAGCCAGCTCTGGAAATTCCATTGGCCTCATCTGGGACTAAAACATTAAGAGCCACCCTCAGTGTCCTCTTATCTCCTCAGTTCTAATTCAGATCCTACATACTTTTCACAAAGGCACTGAACTGTGTTTTATAAGATGGAAAGAAATTTATAGATATATATCATCGCTGTCCAGTGAAATATATTTATCTCCTTTTTGATCAATTATTTGTTTACTACATCATTTGAACACTGGGCGAAAATGTCATGATGAATGGACCAATAGAAATGCTTCAAAATCATACATTTTTTTCATTGGACAGCAATGATATGCTTTTTACACTTGTAGGCACATGAAATTTTGTATCTTACCTTTTTTTTAGGTCCATTTTACTATGAACATGTACAGACTACAGGGTGAGTTAAAAGTCACAGGACAACTTTTTATTTCAGAAAAGAAAGGGGAAATTACATATCTGAATACCCCAGTAACTCATGGGTGAGGGGGGCCTATCTTTATGCTATGTCCAGAATATGGCTGCCATCTTGAAAGCCACCACATTGGATCAAATGTTCAAAAGTTTTATCGTTTGTTACAGGATCGAACAGACCTTAAATGCTCAGCGCAACCTGACAATGCTACAGGAAACAGTGTTCCTTTCCATTCTGACTGAATATAGTGCCGAGCCTGTAACAAACAACAAAATTTAAGAAATGTCTGTGCTGATAACATTTGAATCACAGGAGATATCGCAAATCAAATTGCAGCAATCAGTTTCTGAGATAATTCTGGTCTTCTTTGATATGCTAAAAAACCACCTTCCCTTGATTCAATATGGCAGCTTTCAAAATTGCAGCCATGTTCATGACATAGATAGGTACCCTCACCTACTCTTAAATAAAAGGGTGTCCTGCAATTTTTGACAACTTTTGAATACTGTGTGTTTGTGGTTTTTTTTTCCTATGTGTTTGTCTGTCTGTTTGTTTATCTGTCCTTATATTAGGGGTATGTCATTTCACATTGTTATTTGTTTCACAATTTGTCATGATTCTGGTGGGGGTTTTATAACATATGAAACATTTTAACTCAGATTAAACCTGTATGTAACATATTTATTCAAGTACATATATGCACGCAGATTGCTTTTTTGTTATATCAAGTATTTTCAGTTTAATTTTGATCTATGGACCATCTGAACTCTGAATGGTTCATATTTAAGTTTTAACAATGGACAGTACATCAAGTGAGGAGACATTTCTATTTTCCTTTATTCAGGTTTATAAGAATAACAATAAAAATAATAGTAGTAGTAACTCATACCTTAAACCTTAAACAGCACTTTACCATGAATGCGTCAAGAGACCTACGTTGGATAATGTTAATAAAGTAAATGCTAAATAATACATGCCGTGAAACATAATGCCAGACTGATGCATTCTTAAAAGCATGTCTCTCCTGTCCTTAGCCTCAGTCACAATGTGCCCTGTGATCATAGTCCCATAGACTGTTTGGGTAAGTCTCCACTTATGCTTCACACAGAGCTAATTAAAGGCTGTGGAAAAGATTGTGGAGCTCTCAGTGGCTAAAAGCCACAAAAATAAATAAATAAATAAATAAATAAATAACAAGAACCTGATTGGTATTATTAGTGAAGCAAACAGTGTGGTGTATAGTTAAGATAATCTAATCATAGTACTGGAGAAAATGTTCAGCAGAAAAACAAATTCTTGTAATACACACTGAAGAAAGGTCAGAATTCATTGCTCAAACATTTGAGAACATATGAAAAAGAGAAAGAATGTTCCTGAAGCAAACAACCTTTTTTCCTCTTTTATCTATAGGTAAAACCCACACCCACAGCACATATTGAATTGCTTGGTGTGGTACCACAAATACTGAGACAAGTCCATTTGTTCAGTTCCAGATGTATATAACAATTCCGGTCCTGAAAGAAACGGTGCTCCAGAAGTTCCCCAAACCAATTTCGCAAGGTGAACAGCCTCATTCAGACTCTAAAAGACACAATTAATCTTAATAGATGAGTGCCGTCCCGCAAAAGCAACTCCACCTCAATAAAACTCATCTCAATATATGGTGCAATACAGGCAGTTTATAAGCCTTGTACTCTGCTTAATTTAGCTGGTAATGGTTTATTGCTGAAAGTCCAACACCATCCAATTGAACTGAATTTTCCAGAGCAAGTCACATGAAATTACAGGGGATGGTTGCGAACACCCTAAAACAGTTGGATTCTTGCTAATTACTAAAATCATTTAGTTCAACAGGGCATTTTATGAGTTTTTAATTCAGATTTGTCTATTAATTTGCTGACTGACCATCCCATGATTTCAGGAGAAATGAGTGAACATGTCAGCAAAATGTTAGGCAATACAGTGAGGGTAAAATGTTACTCATTTTCGAATAAATTGCTAAATTATATTTCTTGTTAAATTCATTGAACAAATTCAATTCAAAGAACGAAGATTTTCATTCTTTCTTAATTATTGTTTTTTTTCTTTTTTCCATTTTTTTTATTTAAATATAAACATAATTTATAAAATGTACCACAACTTTTCCACAAACAACTTTTTTTTTTGCATTCATGCAATTTTTGTATTCGTATCTAGCAAGATTTGTTAACTCTTTTTAATTGCATGTATAGAAATGATCAGCTGTCAATGTTTACTGCATGCATTTAAAACTAGCCCTTCTATGTGAAGGCTGTTCTTTAACCTAGCTAGTGCTCACTGTGGTTTATATGCTTCTACAGCTATAACCCAGCCACCAAGATTGAGATGTTTTTTATTCTATGATTATTTTTTATATTACTTCTATGGTCTTCATGGTACTCAGTCCAATTCTTGAGAATGTCAACAAATGTTATTGCTATGAGGTAGCAATTTGTTCAGTGTTATAGAAAAAGGGCAGCATATATCTCCTTGGATCCATGCCCTATGTTCAGTTAAGACATTCTTAAAATGATAATGCTTTTACTAAACTGGGCCAAGAAGTAAGCAAAGTTAGAACTTTATTCTGTAGGCTCTCACCCCTTTGGAGTTTTCTATTTTAAGTGAGAAAGTTGTTTTTTCTCTATTTGTAGCACTAGCTGAACTAGCCCAATTAAACCTACTGCTTATCAAGTGTTCAGATTTATCTGTTTCTATCAAAATGTATACAGTACACTGGAGTCAGAAATGTGCTCAACGGAAACAAGAGTTAAACTGTCCCAGATTACAGCTGTAACTCCTGAAGGCGAAGATTTGGGAGCAACAGCTAATAACCACAGGACAGAAGAGTTGATTTAGTAGTAACAAGCTAACATGGGCATGAATTTAACCAGATGCACCCTAGATTTTTTGGATTTGGTTATTCAGCCTCTTTCAGTTGCATTTTAACAGCAAATATGTGAGATAACAATATTCCATGTTGTTTTCTTTTCTAAAGACCCTTGGCCACTCAAATACGTAATCACCTGAGGTTTAAATGCTAACTGATATTTGATATTTCTTGAAATTGAACAAATTTCTACCAAGTGCCTGTTGTTGATTAGATATTTGAATGTTTATATACATATAAATTTAAAGTCTTCACATCATGGTGTAACGTCTGATATCTTTTCACATTTTGTTAGTCTAGGGTGTCTGTTAGTTGAAAACATAAGCATTTTTGATGATAATACATTACATGGCATATTACTGTGACATAATATATGAGTAGCATCAGACAGACTTATTTTTTATTCAAATTCTTAGCTCTAGGATGTATGACTGATAAAATTCTGAGTCATAGCAGGCCCAGCTTTGAGCATTTTGAGCACCTATTTTTTAAGTGTTTTTTCACACTAGAGGCTTCACCACACCATAATGAGAGTGCTATTTTTAAAAACTGTAGGATCTGGGTTTTCTAACGATATACACATAACACATCACTTCAGGTATTCATGAGTTACAAAGCTGAGAAGACAATGGTGCTTTTACTCCGCAAAATGCGGAATTCGGGTTCTGTGTTGGAGGGGACAATTAGGGTTGAGTGGTATAATGATAATACCGTATACTGCGGTATTTAGAAATGTGGACGGCATCTCAAAATGAGGGCGGTATTTATGGCGTGTGTCTGGGGTGTGTCAAATTTCTGTTCTGTGTCTTTAAGAATGCAGCTAAAATGTTCATGTGCATTTAAGAGAGCCGCATGGAGGAGGCACTGTGGGAACTCAATGACTGCTGATGTCACGGTCTGAAAAAGGGTGCAGAAAAACACAAGCCCAGTAGCCCACCACAGTTGTAAGCTTATCAGTGAGTTTGGGTTAAAAGAGAGGAAGAAAGCTGTAAACAGACAAAATACCCAGAGAATCCTTCACTTGACTTTGTGCTCACGGGTATGTGGCGTTATCCTCTAAATATGTATGTTTTGAGCCTCAGTTTGCTGAAAAAGTCTGCTGTGGTGTGTTAAACCACAAGAGCTTGTTATTGCCAGCTGTGCTTCTCTTATTTAGCTTATTTTTGAACTTTTCTATTCATCCAGCACCAGTATGCCTGCAGTATGCAGTATGCAGTATAGGCCTGTAGATAGCTATACACACTATACATGGGCATAGTGTTGTGATCTCATTTAACATATTCTTAATGGAAAACCATCATGGCTGATTGACAAATAAACCATTTTCAGCAGGACAAACAAGCAGTTTCTCTTCATTAAACTGGTATATTCCTGAGAGACAGGATCAGTTAGCAAGCCCAAATTACTTAAGAAACCCAAAATTCCAACCTTCGACAACCTTTATGAGGAACTTTGCGGAAATAAGCCCAATATTGCTTAAAATGATTTGACATTGCAACTGATGGTAGGCAGTGGAACAAACCACCTTGAGGCATATGAAAGGAAGAATTCAATCCTTCAAAACTTCAAAATACTATTTCTTGCAACTATAATTACACAAGTCCTTCAAGAATTGTTACTTATAATTTAAATATATAGTGTTCTATTTGTTACATATATATATATATATATATATATATATATATATATATATATATATATATACACACACACATTTTGTTTACAATTAGCTCACTGTAAATACAATTTTCCTTACACTGAAATAAGATTATTTATAATTAAAGTGTTACCAAATCCATAAAATCAGAAAATCCTATAATAATTTGAAAAGAAATGATGAGATATGTACATTAAACTGATGTTCATGCTGTAAGAGCTGGACAACTTAAACTATAATGCAATTACTTGAAAGTTAGAATATAAGTATTTTTAGATGAGTATGTTTGGTTACCAAAATGACTACATTTTTACATTCTATTGCAACTTACCATAAGTGCAACAGCTGAATTATTACTTATTAGCATATCACTAAGAAACAAAACCAGAAGCCAAAAACAGAAAAAAAAACACAACCAAACATGTATATGCATCCAGACATACCCCTCCTACCTCAAAAACTGAAAAACTCAATTCTCTAATGCTGTGTGATTTATGGGCATATTCAAATCACTCAACGTCAAACGCAGCGCAAACACATCTAAAATGCATTATCTCAGATCGGCTTCATTCAGAGTCATTTTTCATAGTCATATTCTTCACTGGTGACTCACTCATGGTGTGAATACTACATGCACCATTACTTACAATGGAACGGGTGTGAAAGCTAGAAGATAAAAAGTTCTCGCCAGCTATCTGCTCCCCACCACAGAATTTAGTGCTTGAAATATGGCCTGGCTTGTCACGAATAGATGGAGAGGTGAAAGAAAACTGACTTACCTACAAGGAGAATGGAGATGCCCATCAGTTAGGGTGGGCACAAAGTTGAGAGGAGGAGATAGAGAGAGAGAGAAAGAAAGAGAGAGAGAGAGGTGTAAGTAAATTATTAAGTATTTATTGAGCACATATTACAGTAGCATTCAGTGATCATTAATCATGATCACAGTCATGATTAAACATTTATTAGTCAACAATGTACATCCATTTTCCACATTCAATGCACATCCACATTCACACATGCTTATCTTAGATGATACTGTTTTACAGTAACTAAGTTTACAGTGAACTGACACCTGCATAATAATTATGTCAGCTATTGCACAGTGTTTTATTTTATTTACATTTCTAATAATTAAAATTATTGCAATTACTTTCCATTTTATATGAGTTATTTAAATGATTTTTTTTGTTTTATTTACTCTTATTCAATAAAGCTACTTCATTTACACATCTGTAACAATATTAGTTTCTTCTTGTATTTTCTAAACTGATGTGCTGTAACACTTGATATCCCCTGTGGAAACTAAATTGATCTGTTTATATATTTATCTACAGAATCTTTACACTGAGTCAGTGGTTCTCAAACTTTCATCATTCCCCACCTCAGACAAGGGGAATTTCCATGCCACACCTGTACCACATCGCCCCAGTAAATGGTAATACAATACACATTCAAGTTTAAAATTTTCTAATTTATTGAAGTAACATCTACTTCTATCTTTAAATCAGTAGCTTAACATTATAATGCCAGATACAACATTAAAATCAATGTTCAAATATTCAAAAATAGAGAAAATTGGCCTAATATCTGTGCTTCAGTTTCTTACTTTTCAATTTGTGCAAAAATGAGCAAAGACAGGTGCAAGGGCATAGGAGTGAGTTTGATATTGGGGGGACATATTTGCTGAGTCAAAGCCCACCCCAATTATTATATAGCTATAAGCTGATTCTTGTAGATAAGGCAGTAAAGTACTGCATTTATAATGATGTGGAACAGCATTTGATTAACAACCAACACACTATGGAAATTTACATACTACACTACAGAAACACTCAGGGTGCTAAGGGTGGGACAATTAGGCCAGAGTTTAATGTTAACTTTCTGCATGTTTAGAGAGCTTTCTTACAACCTGAACACAGCTAATATTACTAATATTAATAACAAACTCTCAGATCCTCCTCTGTTACCCTAACAGTTATATACAAGCCGCTTTCATAACTGTAATTAGCCGCCATTGTTATCTGTTGTGCTATCGTTACTCACTTCAAACCCAGAGCTGGTAAAAACTAACTTTAAAAAAACCTGACTCTAACTGTGAATCGAAGCTGATGATTGAAGCAGCGAACAGGTGCCTTAACGAAGGCTGAAAGAAGATTCACGGTGTCTGACTCGCTGCCAAATCACGTTAATCTCTGTGGTGCATTTTCAAAATACAAGTTTGCAAATAAAAGCATATTTTGGTTCCAGGCAAGCTACATTTGTCTCCTATCTAATGTTCTTTTTAGTATGTTTAAGGGCTATTAATGAATTATTTGAGAGTGGGTGCCTTTTACTAGTAAAATGTATAGGAAAAAAAGAAAGGCATTAATAAAGACAGGCTCATTAATAAAGAAATGTTTGTTTCTTCAGTTTCCTAGCGCCCCACCTGCAATAACTACATGCCCCACTAGTGAAAAAACGCTGCACTAAGTGAACATGATGGTGCAGCTGAAGCTCATAAAGAGTTAAACATAATGAATGCTGTAGTATGTCTGCAGAGTTTCCTTGCAGTATTGATACTCATTGATTTCTATCAATTAATATGCACTATTGAATGGCTGTCAATGGAGGCACATTGACTACAATTCTGGAAGGTTAAGGTCCTAATGGGTCAAATTTGACCGATGGGCCACACTTTGAACCGCTTTTGTCTTTACATAGATTGTGCCTAATTGGGGATGTCAATTCTGAACTTCATGAAGATGAAAGCGAGCAGTTAGAGCTCTCTGAGTCACTTTTAAATGTGCTATAATAGTGAGAGATGTGTTGATTGCCTCTGCATGCCGTGGAGGTCCCATGTGTTAGCCCTTAATCTCTCAGGCTAGTAGCTGTCATGTGATAGAGGAGTCCAATAATCAAGTAGGGAATGGACCTTTTTAACACCGGAGGAAAAGTGTGGAAAAAGAAGAGAAGTTTTGTAAGTGTGAGGCTCTGTAAGACCAATAATTGAAGATTTGTCAAAACCGCAAAATGATCCATCAATTGAAAAGCTGTGGAGAAAAGAAACAACCGTGCCTGGTATTTTTGCATCTTTCAGCGAGACTCCTAAAACTGAATTTAATCCAAAGCAACTGCACTTTACAGCAATAGTTACAGATTTTAATAGCCAGAAACTAACTCATTTCCTTTGTCATAATAAAACCCCACCAATGCCACCTTCGCCAGCAACCACTCGTTAATAATGGAGATTTGAAGTCTTTAACAGCTGCCACGCTTAGTCCATTAAGTGTCCACATACCAATTTTGCTCCACTCTATGAGGTTAGAAAAGTGAGCTTGCACTTAAGTACAGGGGTCATTAAAGCTCTTTTGCTATGTTCCGTCCAACTGCATCTCAGCAGGGGGAAAAAAAGTCACAATTTTTTCCACAGTCAGTATTCGTAATTGAGTGCTTAATGGATTTGATGGTCAGTGCACAAGTGCTGTTAAGTGCATTAAATAGCTGAATGGTACCTGTCAAGCACATTCCCTGCTACTATGACCTCAAAAAAATAAAGTTAAAATATTTTAATGAAAGAAGTCTCATTCACCTTGGGTGCTCTTCTGTTCTAGGGGGACTCAAATTCAGGTAAAGGATGTATAAGTTAGGGTTATAAAGAATGATGTCCAGTAAGAAAACAACTTGCATCTGATGAGCACTATTAAGATTTAAACACCATGTTATACATTTGGGCAAATATGGCACATATTAAAGGAACACCAAGTTGTATTGTACTAACCCTTAGCATTGTGATGTTTCACTGACCTGTAATACGGAGATTAGAGCCTTTGTTGTTGATACTCAGGACTCAGCATGTATGAAAATTTTGGAGGCAACCCACGGTGGGATCTGGGGTTGGGGGTTAGAGTCCCACTCTGACTATCTGAGAGGAGTTTGGTGTGTTCTCCCCGTGTATGGGTGGGTTTCCTACGGGTGCTCCCATGGTCCAAAAAAACACGTTGGTAGGTGGATTGGTGACTCAAAAAGTGTCCATAGGTGTGAGTGTGTGAGTGGATGAGTGAGTGAATGTGTCGCCCTATGAAGAACTGGTGCCCCCTCCAGGGTGTGTTCCTGCCTTGCACCCAGTGATTCCGGGTAGGCTCTGGACCCACCACGAACCTGAACTGGATAAGCAGATACAGACAATGAATGAATGAATGAATGAATGAATGAATGAACTGTAGGGGGAGCCCAGGAACAGAAACAACATATCTTACATAGTGTTCCTTTTTCAGGATCACACGTTAATACTTGTACCCACATTGTTAAAATTTCTTGGAAATCAGCTGAAGTAATTTATGAGAGCCCCCTCTATGACTTGCCTCCAAATCTTAGTAGTCCAGTTTTTATCATCTGTGCTATCATCAATAACACTAGAAAAAGAAGCTAGTAGAATGCTATCATTAGCTAAATAAACTATTCTTCACTTGCAAGTAATGTGGTCTCGGCACATTTTAAATAGGTACCAGAAATCCACTTTACGCGGCACCAGATGAAGGAACCAGATCACTGATCTTATTGAATGCACTGTCCCCAACGTTCCACTAGAACTAATGTCATGTGATAGAGGAGGGCTATAACAAGTTGGAGAATAGGACCCAGTAACTGTGGAGGAAAGGTTGGGAAAAAGAAATGGAAAAAAAAAGAATGGAAATTGTCATTGGGGAAAATGATAATTTGTCAATCTAAAAAGCAGTGGAGAAACAATACCCTAAGGTCATTCAATGTGATGTCTAAACCTTATCTTAAATAAATCTAAGCATACTTTATAAACTTTTCTTACTCACAATGAAACACAGATACCACCATAATGAGCAATTATTATCCATATATAAGATTTTATATTCCTACAAATCTGCTATACCTAGTTCATCATGTGTCTAACACCCACAACAGACTTAGAACACATCCCTTACAATGCACACTTTATTTTTTTGGTCACCTCTGCCCTGTCCGTGGTGTACAAATTAAACTTGATAATGTTTAACTATTATGCTGTATTAATACTCAGTTATAAGTTGTAACTGTCAGGGAAATAATAAACACAATCTATATCAATTTTACTAAGTTTAAACTGTTGGTATAAATGTTAAACTGTAGCTTCTATTTTCATAGAACTGAAATATAATCAAATATTTGGTCTATTAGTGTTTATTTTGGGTTTTTGGGAGGAACATGTATGCCATATGAATGGCATCGTTTTCCAGTGCATGATGATCATGATGACCATCACCTCCTACTTTGTTTTTCACCTTTACAAAGCTTTAGATTTGTTTAAAACCTCCATACACTGTTTCTCTAGGTCTATATTTCCAACCACTTTTAAGGCAATCGTTTTCACTTTCTAATGTGATCACATTCTCCATTGGAAAACGTCAATGACATTTTTGAAAATTCAGACTGAAATCACTCTTAATCACTTTTCTAATATAAAACTGAGTAGCCATTCAAAGCTCACTTTTTGACTTATTACCCACTTCGAGAATGTCTGAAGGCTCAAGAGCAGGCATGACCAGTATCACAATGAAGAATGAGTTTATGCTCTAAGATAAATGTTAACGATGGCTGAAAGGAGAGAAAGCCCTTTACAAGAAGTTGAATGAACTTCTTCGGGACTCACTGAGTCTGCAGTGAGTGCTCAGACAACTGATGAGAGGACATGCACACACATTCATCTTCGAGATGACAAAGCTAATATTGCATGAGCTCCAAGGACAACTTCAAGTGAATGCAAAATAAATATATTTGAACCATGCTGAAGAGTAAGCCTAAATATTTTAGCTCCTTTGAAATGACAGTGATTATTGTTGTCAAAACTTCTTAATTATACTTCATTATAACTTCTCGATAAATTGGCATCAGACTTCTGGGCATTTTTATGGTCATAACACGTATTTTAATTTATTGGCTGCTCTTCTACTCTTCTTATCTTCCAATTTTAAAAAATAATGAATTAAAATGAAAAGTAATTAAATAAAATAAAAAATGAAAATATTTGTCTGTTTCTGATGCAGAAAAATTAATGTGCATAATGATTGTTGTTTTGGCTGAACATTACATCAGTGTTTTCTAATTAGTTACATATTTGGGCAGTGCTTATTTACAAACTAACAAAATATAAATACATTTGTGATTATCATTGCCATTAACGCACACTGGCATAAACACATAATAGTTTGAAGTAATTGAAAAAGCCTTTTTTGTGCTATTGTTGTTCATTTATACACATTTTTATATTCCCACATTCATTAATACCAAAGCTGATAATACTACAGTTACACTTAATGAATACTAATAATCACTAAAATTGACAACTCTACACATTTCAAATAATCAACTAGAACCTTCTGAGCTATAGATAGGCTTGTAAACTAGCAGAAAACTTTACACTGACAAAAGGAAAGGATAAGAGACAGAGAGAGAGAGAGAGTGAAAAACAGTGATAAGTCTTTCTTCATCCTCCACAGCAGCTCTCCACGACTGCAGCAGACGGTGTACGTGCAGTCGAATGTGTAAAAGTTGCATGAGGTATTAACATGTTTTACACAGTGCCAAGAGCTCTCGCTAGATCTCTGCCTCGCATGCAAATACCCAAATAAGAGAGCTTTATATGCAAATGAGCTGCTGTGTGTAAGTGAATTATGGCTCTCGTTTCTTCCTAAGAAGGCCTTATCCAGCACTGAGTGAACGTGTATGAGCTGTTTGAATAGTGCTTTAGCTTTCTGCCTTTGGTATTGTGTACATTTACAGCTTCTGCTTTCTATATCTCTGAACCTTTGAGAACTCAAAACACTGTTTGTATGAGCAGTGTGCAAACTGCCATAGCTACTGTGCTTATTGACAGCTTCTGCCTTTTATATATTACAACTTTCTAAAACATTTATATCTATATTTGAGTGGGTCTGAAGTCAACACGGAATCACCTTGCGCCAGTCCACTACAGGACATCACACATTCACCCAGTCACTCAAATGTGGACAATTTTGCACAGCCATTATGCCTACCAACATGTGTCTTTGTTTACACACGCATACACAGCACACAGATGCTGTTATGCCAAGAAAAAAAAACTACAAACATACAGCTTAAGACCTTTCAAGAATCATGTGAAATATTGACTGCTGCCCAGAGAGATTCCAAGAATTGACAACAGAAAAGCACCGGCTGAGCTTTATCTGTAAAGCAGCTCAAGCGTCAAAATACAGAAGTGAACAAAATGTGACACTTGTGCCATCTCAGACCTCTGCATAAGCTTCTGTCAGTAACAATTCTCAGGGCTATTTATACAAAAATAAACACTAAGGGCTGGTTTCCCAGAAAGGGATTAATAGTCTTGGAATATATCCACTTTCCAATAGAAAATCTTAGTTCAAAATGCTGTGTAGTCCAGGGCTACGCTTAAGATTTTTGGCCTCTTTTAAAAAGTGAGCTACTTTAATTTGCACCATTTGTGGACACAACTGACTTTCAGTTGAATACTAAAAATCAATTTTATTTACAGAGTAATGTTTGGAACTGATGTGATCACAACACAGCTGTGGGAAGGCTGAAATAGGGAGGCAAACTCTCAAGATATAAATTTGGGCAAGAGATTGGAGCAGCTTAAAGATGCGTGTGATCCAGAAACACCACCCCACCTCCATGTTGTACAGATGAATGCAAAAAAGAAAAGTATGGAGACAGCATGTAGGTCAGAGCAAAATTGTCCATTGGGTGGAGGCGCGGTCCTACTCCCAACATTTTGATATTACATAATTCGCTATTTGTTAATATGGACCATGTTTCTGAAGGCTGAAACAGGGAGACAAATTTAAGCAGAATTCAAAGCAGCTTAGGAATTTGTTTTTTTTTGCCGAGCCCACAAAAAGTCCAGGGCATGCTAGGTGTTGCTGCTGGAAGAGAGAGCATAAAAAGCTTAAGAGGTCCAAGGGTCTGAGGGCTTAGCTGGTATTCTGGATTCTAAGAAGGTGATTTGAAAGTGGATATGTTAAAGAATCAACTGATCTTAATAAACTGATGCATGAATCAGTAGAGAAATAGCATTAAAATTAGTAAATAAGTGAATGAATTTTATTAATTATGTTGACAATGCAAATGTTAACGGAATGGACGAGAAAGACATCGCGAGTATCGCAGTAACTTAGGGGTAGCATTTGTGCAACGCAAGTCACCAGAGTCAAATTCAAGATGGGTGTGTTCATCAGGCCCGGAGGAAGTAGACCAGTGGCTGCTGTAAAAGTTGTTGAATGCTTGAAGGTAGCAACATTAATTATGTTGGCAAGCATGTTATAAAATATGTTGCTCCAGAAGTATTCACTTGTCTTTGCATGTATATGAACTTACAACCCATTCTTTATCCATAGGGTTTAATATGATGTCGTTTCGGTTGCATAAACACCTTAGGTTTTTCCCTTAAGTATAAACCTTAAGTGAAGATTTTCCCTTAGCCAATGGAATTACTTAAGTGTGTTGCATAAAACTCCTCAGACTCCTCAGAACCGGGCACAGGCTTTCAGTCTTCGTTCTAATTCATCAAAAAGGTTGTGTTGAAGTCAGGACTCTGTTCCAGTCAAGTTCTTCTGCACCAAACTCACTTCTGAACCTTGCTTTGTACACTGGTGCAGGGGCTATCCCCAAACTGTTCCCCTAAATTTGGGGGCATAAAATTGTCCAAAATCTCTTGGTATCCTCGTTCCTCCAGAGAACTTCCTCTCGCCTCCTCTATAGTGAAATGGCGGCATGCTTTCACCATTGCATCCAATGCTTTGCATTGTTCTTGGTAATGTAATGCTTGGATGCAGCAGCTCGGCCATGGTCACCCATTACATGCACTGTTCTTGAGCTAAAGTGAAAGCCACTGGAAGGTTTCTGTGCACTATGCACCTCAGCATCCGCTGACCCTGTTCTGTGATTTTATGTGGCCTACAAATTTTTGGCTGAGTTGCTGTTGTTCCCAGTCACTTCCACTTTGTTAAAATACCACTGAAAGTTCACTGCAGAGTACTTAGTAGCAAGTATCCTATCATGATAACAATCTGGAATTCACTAAGCTCCTAAGAGAGACCAATTCTTTCACAAATCTTAATAGAAGCAGCTTGCATGCCTAGGTGCTTGGTTTTATACACATGTGGCCGTGGAAGTAATTGGAACACCTGAATTCAGTCATTTGGATGGGTAATTGAATACTTCTGGCAATATAATGTATTTCTAGATGCTCTCTTCTTAGCATACCAAGTTTGCTTCATAGCTTGGGAAAGGAAGCCATGCTAAACCAATAAAAGTTTTTGGGCTAGAATCCTAAATGTCCAAGTTTCAGAAATGAACTTCATAACATAATTTGTCTGCAAAATAAAAGTACCCATATATGATTTTCATTTGTTCGGTGTTCACTTGTTTTGAACAAATTGTATGTTGTATAGGCAAATTTAATACATTTTGGTTGGAAGCCAGTGTAGCAGAAAATGTCCCTGCAGCAGAACATTTCCGTCCATGTTTCTGTTTCACACTCATCGTCCACACATTGACACAAATGTTCACACACAAACATACATGCATATTTTTGAGTCTGCCTTTGTATTCTGCATGAATTAGGTATCAGATTCTGAGGAAAATGTCATATATCATCATCTATGCAGAGCCATGCAGGCACATCTAGCAGACAGTTCTAGTAATCTTATAATATTTCATGAGCTCTTTAGATAAACTACAGAAGCAGGCATGGAGCAAGACTTTACAAAGAAATATAATGCTCAGAAACATGCATTAAAAATGCAGCAAAATCAGTGTATGTGCTGTTTCAGTAAACCATGCCTTAACCAAATGGAATGGGCGGATAATGATGGATGCTTTCGTTCCCAAACGGGCTCTTCCGAGCAGTGCCTCAGCAGATCAAAAAAATATAACTGAAACCTAAAAAGAGAAGCAAGAATATGTAGAAAGGTCCATGTGAAAAGTTGATTTGCTTCTATTCTGGTTCATAATCTCAGCTGGTGTCTGTGTTAGTGAACTCTGCTAAATCCACCATGAAAAATTAGTGGGTAGAAGGAGCTTAGACCAGTTGAATTTATTCCTTTTCTCTTCACAGAGAGAAAGAGGGAGAGAGAGAGAGAGAGAGAGAGAGAGAGAGAGAGAGAGAGAGAGTCTTAGAAAGCATAAAAAAGTGTGAAGCTCTTACGAAACTCTTGTTGGCTAATTGGTGTAACAAACTAATTTCTTTTTAGCACCTGACTGGCACACTCCAATAGCAGCTATTTGAATTCAGGCCCATAGCTAATTATAACACACAGACTTTGCTTCTACCTAGATGTTTTTCATCTCTCTGTTCTGTTTTTCTTTCCCCCAATCTGTCACCAAATATATCCCTCATTTATTCACTGTCACACATCAAACATGCAGCAAAAAAACTAACATGTGCTTTAACATGAACAGAACTGTTCCACTGTCAGTATATATTGGCAGGTGTCTATGACATTCACCGTTTTTGTTTGTTTTTGTAATAGCATTTACACAGGAGATGTTGAGGCAGATTTTACATCTTTAATGTTGTAATCATATTTAGTGTAGTAACAAGCACAATGTTAATATTCACCTGGAGCACTACAGGAGTGTGACAATAACGGACAAAAAACAACCTAGTAGGACACAAATACAACAAAATGCATCCAAACTACTGGAAACAACTGAAAAGCCATAACAAAGAAAGTACCAGAGCATCATGGGAGACATTACATCACTCGCTGCCTCTTTACCTATTCCTAAGCATAGCAATACGCATTTAAAAATGATGGTTCTACAAGGTTTATTTATTAAAAGAAAAGGTTCTATATAAAACTCTAAACACAGAACAAACTTTGTTCATGATTAAAGGTAGTGATGGGAATTTCGGCTCTTTTTGGGGAGCCGGCTCTTTCGGCTCCTAAATGGCTCTTTGTTTTACCACTTATTTCCACTGGTACAGAACAATATTATCTACATTTTACATGACTATATGGACAAAATATTATTGTTCAATATTAAAAATAATAAATAGTGTTGCAATGGCAAATTGTTTTTATGGCTGTCTTGAAATAACTCACTGATTGCACTCACACATTCAATTGTATAAATAACTGGATTTTTATTTAAACACCTTAATAAAAGATCACTTGTAAACTCTGAAATATAGCCAATGGAACCCAAAAGGTAGGTATTACAAAATAGCTTATTAAATTAAATAATCATTCATTTCTGGGTAATAAAATAAACAAATACAATGCAAAGTGCAAAACAGCAGCATTCAACGGTAGTGATTAAAACAACCACAACTGTCAACAAACATTTAACTGATTTAACATTTTCTTCAACTATTTTTTGGAAGGCAGATCGGCATTCAGGAAAACCAAGTGTCTCAGCTCGGAGGGGTTGATCCGGTTTCTTCTCTCTGTTATTTATCTGCCCAGTTTTTGGAACGATTCTTTCAGAGGGTACTGATGTCACTACAATAATATAAAACCGTACTTCCAGCATTGCATCCTCTGAGGGAACTCTTCTTGCAGTGTCCTCTGTGGCTTGCTTGTTATTCTCTGATTGGTTGAATGACAAGCCTTAGAAAAAAATGGCTCGGTCTTAGACGGGAACCGTCTCTCATCGTTCACTTACAAGAGCCGGCTCTTTGAACCGGTTCGTTTGCGACCGACACATCACTAATTAAAGGGTACTTCAGATTGATGGAGAATGTGATATAGATGGTTCTAATAGCACCATTTAGGAAAGGTTTTTATATGGCACCAAAAACTGTTCCTCTATTGTTACAAGCTTGATATCGTTACAATAGAAGAACCATTGCTGGTGGCATATAGAACCCTATACTAAAAGGTGGTATACAAATCCATCTTTACCACATTCTCCATCAATCTAAAGAACCCTTGTAAAAAACCATTTAATCATGCAAAGAGCTGTTTTAGTGCACATGGTTCTATATGGAACCCTTTCCTTTAATAAAGTACCCTTGACTAGTGCTGGGCGATATGAGCACAAATCAATATCACGATTAACTATACATTTTACCACAATTATAATTAATGAAAAATTACTTTGTATATGTAATTTTGACCCTCATAGTTCAGTGACGAGTCTTGTACTGTAAATATGCTCCAGTATTAAAGCTGGGATATTCTTTCAAATGTTGCTGGGAACTAGTTCCTCTCATTTTTGAGCACTGTTTATATTTGGTGTGTGATTGTGCTTTCGTTGCTGAAATGTTTTTTTCTCAGCATTTACATTTGACTTTTTGTTTAGTGTTGTTTTACATATAGTCAAAACACAGTACGTGCTGTGTTTTTCTTTGGTACTTGCTGCTTTAGTCACTTGGTCGGCCTCAGCGTTTAAGGTTGCTTCCATGTGGCAGAAAGGGGCGCTTGAGTCACATTTTAGTCCCTAACATTATGAATATCCAGACCACTCATACACAGACACACACACACACACACACACACACACACACACACACACACACACACACACACACCATGTCTACATGCTTTGAAGAGATATTTGAAGCAATTTCCATTCTGATATTAACTAAAACTGCTACTGCCCTAACCCTAATCATAGCACAGCTACACCATAGAATTGGATTAATTATGTCACAGGGACATTATTTCTGTCCTCAGAATGTGGTGTGTATATATAGACACACAGACACTCTCTTTCACACACACACACACACACACACACACACACACACACACATCCAATGCCCAATGTCTATTCTTACTGCTGATTTTACTGCAGTGTGAACTTTAATAAAGAAGCTAGAGAATGACTTTAAGTGAACGCACATGTACTTGTGAACAGAGGGCAGCAGCATTGTTATTTTCTTGGAGTTTACAAGTTGTGAAAAGCTGACGACTTGCTATGAGTACTGTAAATGGCAGTTCTATGGCCCAAACAAACCTCCATTTCATTTGAATGCTTGCAGCACTATATAACCTGCATATGGCACTGGACTAAATGAGCAAACTGACAGAGTTGCATAATTTCACTGTGGGGGTCTGACTCTACTGCTTATTTGCCATCTCACAGAACAGACCACATCTTTGATCCTCTTTGCACCTACTTACCCCAATATCAACAGGAAACCATATTATGGCCTAGTTGGAGACTGTCAAATATGTGCTGAAAAATTATTGGCAGCCTCTATTTACGATAAATAAAATTAGCATCTACCACACAACCTCATGTACAATCCTTTTTTATCTGTTATATTTCTTCTCCTTTACATTGTTTGCTATAAACTGTGCTATTTGTAACTAAACTAAGAGTGGTCTCCTCATGCTAAACATACGACTTCATTTCAAGAGATAGACATTTCAGTTATTCTGCTTTACCTATTGAAAATGTTTGTATTTTTAAACAGATAATTCCCAAAGTACTCAAGATTTTAAGTGTCCCTGGACAAATGAAAGTTCAAAAACTGGCCCCTGAAAATTACATATTTTAAATATTTTTTGAAAAGGTGCACTGTGCTTTGCAGGAAAATGGCATATCTCTGTAGTGCTTACAAGGTATGTTAACATATTTTGCAAAGATCGTCAACAAACATGTCAGATACAAGTGAATTTAAAAGTCACAATAACTATCAGATGGGAAGTTTATGTTTGTGTGTGGCTCTTCGGCTCAGCCAACATTTCTTCTGAAATCAAATGTGTCAGTAGGGAGTTTGTCTCCATATATTGTTCCAACATATAACAATTCAATCATACAAACACTTAAACTGACCATCTGTGTTTCTTGGTGTGTGCACATTAAAGTAGAAAAATTAAGGGGTGCCTACTCAGTTGATAACAGCATTTTTGCATCGGCCAAAATGTGTACTATTTAGCATAGCAACTTAGCACACTGAGCCAAAAGCTGCTCCCTTGACCTTGGTCTTCAGTCTTAATTTCCTTAACAAAAACTATGACAAATATATTAGTTTGTGACACAACAATTACTGTATGAGAACTAAATAAAATACTCATTTGAAGACAAGAATTATGACTAAACATTTTGCACTTTTTGACAATGGATAAAAATTAACGATGATGTGAAAGACAGATAAATAACTCATTACTTCTAATATAAAACATAAGATTCCAAGGATAAAAAAAAAACATGAAAACGTTTCATCTGTTTGCTGTTGTCAGGGCAAGGACACTTATAAAAACTACAAGAAAAATGAATTTTAGGGAAGCCTAGTTTTTCACCATTAGACACATAGCCATTGTCACAGAGATGTTTGGCATTTCAAAAACATGAAAGCTCAAACTACATACCCTTGTCATTGGAAGGTCTGGAGAAGCTTTGGTGCTTCATATCATGTCTTTGTTTATATAGGGTCTTTATTATCTGACTGGGTTCTACAGAAAATATGGATGGAAATGAAAAAAGGAGCACAAAGTTTTGTTCGTAATATATGACAATGGCATCAATACTAGATGATCTACCACCAAAGAACAAACAAGACCAAGAACATTTAGTTCGCTTTAAAAATTACAAGTTTTTTTCAATGTAACTGGTTAGAGTAAAGCATGTGAAGATTAAGGAAGCTGTACACAGTTATACAGAGTATTTTAAAAACACTAACACCCATTTTCTTTCCCAGAATCATGTGACACAGTGGAGGAATACTGCAATGCCTTCTTTGTCCCATGTGTAAAATGATTTCAGAGTTCAAAGTTCAAAGTTGTCCAAACAGAGAGCAGCAGGAAAGATGAACACGCTTAAAGTAAATGAAGTTAGTGCAGAGAATTCTCTAAATATCATGCCTTTGAGGGCCTCATATCAAATATTGCCCAATGATTCATCGAGTTGAAACGCTTGAGTCTTTGAGTCGACTCAGTCTCAGTTCGCAATCACCTTCTGTAGTGAAGTTTGACCTTACAATGTTAGGGTTAAATAAATGTGAAATGTATATGAGGAAAAACTGGCCAATTTTCTTCCATAATTTTCCATTATATAAACATGTTTTTAAATGTATTTAATATATTGGTTTTATTTAAAGTTAGTAATACAAATACTTCTAAAATGACAAAAATTATCATACTAATTTGTTCAATTTAACAGGCTAAAACTAGGCTGAAATATTTTAATGCTGCTGTGAATCCCTGTAGTTTGTGAAGGACAGAAAGTAGAAACAGTCGTATTTGGCCTCAGTTTGAGACTTCTATCCTGACTTCAGTCCAACATCCTCCCCTTCCCACTCCCTTAGCGGACTCTGGTTACAGTGCCATGGCCATTGATCGATGATATTGGATGATTCATCTTCATTAGTGCCGAGTGCCTTTGATCCCAACACCATCGGGAAGATTAAGTGCGGCCTGTAGAGTGAAAGGGAGCAAAGCTTGAGCCAAACAAGACCACAAACGTGGTCCAGACACTGGGAGTGGTTTAGTGAATAAGCAGAGATAATAGACTGGAGAGTGGTATGTGGGTATGGTTTGAACCCACCCCACAATTTTAATTAGGATAATGCGGTCAATAGCAAATAGACCTCCACTGACTTCACTGGCCATTGTTATTCATGGAAAAAGACCAGGGTTAGCTATGACAACAAAAACAAAATAAAATATGCGTGGCTCTATCTGCTTGGCAATAGCGGTTAATAGAGGACACTTAACATTTCCATACAAACGCTTGCTCTGGGCCCGGCTGGAAATTGGAACAAATGAGAAATCAATATTCACGGCTTGTATTTTTGCCCCGGGCAAGACCACAGGGCACAATCTGCACAGGAAAAAAAGCCACAAACAGATGTGATCTGTGTGTGGGAAAAACACACAGAAAACACAAAATAGCACATCCATTTGGGCTTTGAAGCATTTGACTAAACCGGAAACTCAGACTTCATAAAACTCAAGCGTTTAATATTACATCAGACAAGCGTTCCAACGTTCTGCACTTTGAGCGAGGTATCACACACGAATCCGTTTTCATCTCTGCTCTGCTACCAAGTGTCTCCTACCTGTCATCTCAGAAAGTAAATAAGTGAAAAAAGCGGGAGTAGCTGCAATGCTGGCAACCCTTTTGTTCCCCATTGTTTGTTTTCTTAGAAGATGGGTGGGGCACCATTGCCAGAGCCAGTTAATTACATGTTTTTTTCTGACATTATATTTATACTTGAACTTGTCCTGTAGATTCCTTTCTAAGACTTTTAGCTTTGTACATCATCCCGATCCTCTCAAATCAGAAGATCAAAACTGAACCTTGATACCAGTGAAGAGGTAAAGGACCTGGAGAGCATAAAAGTAATTTGGACTTAGGTCAATGGAAAATACACCAGTAAGCATTGCTAGAAACCTCATTATGTACCAATTTTTATCATTACTTTTGTATATTTGGAGTATATTGTATTTAACCTTTGATGTAAATACAACTTAATAAAAGTACAATTAAATATTCTCACCTTCTACATAAAGATTAAGTATGCTTGGCTTGTAGTTTGGGTTGGAATAGCTTAGAATAAATAATACAAACATGGAACTGAAACTGATGTAAACATTGTTATTATTCAATATGGAAATAAATAAATATTTGGCTGATATTATTGACAATATTCTTCCAAGATCTGAGCAACATAACTGTGTGTCTTAAGTGTAAATAAACTCGTAAAAGACTACCTACTAAAACATTGGCATTTATAGGTTGAGGACATTTTGCTTCATCATAATTCTTAGTTATTGTATGTTCACTAAGAGAGCCAGGTGTTATTGGTATGATGTTACTTGTAGTAAAATTGTAGCATTTTTGTTCCATTTCATAGATGTAGTGTATTCTACCTGTCAAATGATCATTAATTATAATAAATATTCAGAAATCTCAGCCTGTTCTTTACAGCAGCAAAACACATTTAGCCATTTTGACAAAGTATTTTTATGCAACAAAAATGTATTTGTATTTTTCCAAAAGCCTTCGTGTGCAAAATGTGTTGGCTCAGTTGTCCACATAGATTTTGTGAGACAGATTCAGAAGAAGGTGATGATGATACAGGTGAGTATGGGACGTCTGTTGAATGACCTCATACCTCAAGCCAAGGTTCAGACAGTAACAGAAACAACTGCAGTTTCTCTAAATATGGAATCACGACTGTGCAGATCAACAAAAAAGAGCCGTTGTGGTTTTGGTGTTTTTATTACCATGAGTATATGAAATGTAAAAAGGTCAGAGAGAAGAACAGAGTACTCACAGGTCAACTACCTCTGGAGCAGTGTTTCTCATCGGCTCAATGTTACATTTTCCTGATAAATTCTGAAGAACAGAGGTGATCATTTGCTATTAATTGTTTAATTGAAATCAATCAAAATTAAGGAAAAATTTGTAAAGAAGTCTGAATAAAGGTTTTAACTGATGCAGTGAACCAAGTGAAAGACTAATTAAAGAAAAAAATGATATAGTTAAATGCCTAAATTTGATGTATTCAGCCAATCATATGATAAAAAAATTCACATTTAGATTTTTAGTTAATGTGTGATTTAAAAAAAAATCTGTTTGTTTGTATTATTAATGTGTCAGGCTTTAAAGAAGGTTTTGTAAAGTTACTATTTTGGGTGATACATGTTTTTAATTGTACCACCACAGTGACAGTTCCTCTGACACTGTACTTCTTCACAACTACCCATAGTTTTTCGACCTCAAAACTGAACTGCACAAGCAAGCATTTTTCTACAGGTCGTACATGCATCTGCCACCCAGGTTCTTGCAGCTCAGTGTTCCTCAGTGTGCATATTTCAGCTACTTCCTTTCAAAAGTATGTACTGCATCCTCAAATGGAATTGTTAACTATATGAATTAAACTGTTTACATTCAGAGTACAATACTATGTCTGGCCTCAGTGTAGTTAATGCAGTACACTCTGGGACCTGTAATTGTTACCAGCTGACACCAACAATTTCCAGTCTTGCCCTTCAAACCATCTACCAGTATATATAGCCTGTGCTCATTCTCCAATATGTTCCCCCTCATGCACAAACATAACCACTTCATTACTGCCACCACTCGGCAATGGCATTTACTGTCCAGTAAACACACTTAAAAGAAATGCAAGTCTATGGAGATGTATTTTGCATCTGCCAGAATCTACAGAAATTAACTGAGTCAAACTCCACCCTCATCTCCTTGACCTTCTGAGAACTGCAGTCTATAAAATGTGGAAAGCTCTCGAGCTAAACATTATGAATCCTGAAATCATGTATAAGATAGTAGGAAAATTAGGAGTTTAGGTCTGTGGACTCCACCTTGTAATCCTCTCTCACTTTCACACTGCCTTCATTTGTCAGTATAGTGTCCTGTGGCCTGTTTCTGAGCATTTCTGACACCAATGCCACAATGTGCCACATTCCTGCTGGACACCAGAGCACTGGATGTGAATAAGTCACACTTGTCATGTTTCATCTGCACCAGGCAATGGTGAGGGCAAACTACTACAGGCAGCTGAGGCCTAGACAGTACAGAATGAAGATGAGAATTAAATAGAAAAAGGAGTCTATATTTAGCCTTTCTTTCTTTCTTTCTTTCTTTATTATTTATTTATTTGGGTTTTTTTTTGTCTTTTTTTTTTTTGTGATTTGTAAACTAAGCCTCAGAAACAAACCCATTTGACAAACCCAGTTCAATGTTGATTCACATAAATTAGTTCCAAAGGAGGGAATTTAACCACTGCACATTACCTGAATATTTAGGAGAAAAAAGATACATTGGCCTTTAATATCAAAAGTGGCAGTTGTATTTCTGTGCTTTTCTGGGTGAAAAAGTCGCTAAGCAGTAAGACATGAGTAAAACAGTTACCAGAATGCAAATTAGAATACTACGCTGATTTTTTAAATTGCTTCCTTTTTTCTTCAGATGCATCATGTTATAATAAATAAATTAATTAATTAATTCTGTGAAGAGTGTTCTCCCCATGTCTGCGTGGGTTTCCTCCGGGTGCTCCGGTTTCCTCCCACAGTCCAAAAACACACGTTGGTAGGTTGATTGGTGACTCAAAAGTGACTGTAGGTGTGAGTGTGTGAGTGAATGTGTGAGTGTGTGTGTTGCCCTGTGAAGGACTGGTGCCCCCTCCAGGGTGTATTCCCGTCTTGCACCCAATGATTCCAGGTAGGCTCTGGACCAACTATGACCCTGAATTGGATAAGCGGTTACAGATAATGGATGGATGGATGGAAATTAAATAATTATAATCATACACAAGAAAATATGTTAAATATTCATTCATTCATTCATTCATTATCTGTAACCGCTTATCCAATTCAGGGTCGCAGTGGGTCCAGAGCCATGAGTACCCAAACCACTGCATCACTAGCTCTTCAAAGGGGTCATCAGGTAGGCACCTCCCCCTGTCAGTTTTTCGCTGAATTAAGCCCATGACACCTCCAGAACGCTCAACAGTGAAGTCTGTCATCTCAGACCCATTCATTTCCAAGCCAGCTTTACATTCTTACCTTATCCTTAAGCATCAACAACCATAAATCCACACTGGCCTCTCTGGTGACTAAGGCTGTATCTAGCCCCACTGGCACCGTTAATGCATGCTAAGTGCCACCAGTTCCATGTGATCTTTATGTGCTATTTCACTAACCACCACAACAGCACCTCTACAGTGCATTTCCCCAACTAGTTTGTGTTCACCTTATCCACAACCACTGACAAGACCTTTCAGCTGTTTCTGATAACTCCTTCACAGCTTCCCTTAGTTTCCTGTCCCTGATGCCTAACTGCACAAGCAAGGATGTGGCAGACTTGGCTCCAAATCCCCTAACACCTATCTCCACCGGTCTAACATGTGCCTGCCACCCACGCCACCCACGTGGACCGCCAAGTCCATGTACTTCAGCTTCTTCCTTTCGAATGCTTCGTCTACCGTATCTTCAAATGGAACTGTTAATTCTATGAAACAAACTATCCATTTTATTTCAGTGCACAGCACCATATCTGACCTCAGTGAAGTTAATGCATTGCACCCTGGGACCTGCAGTTGTTTTACCAACATCCACCAGCAATTTCCAGTCTCCTGTTTCACCCCATCTACCAATATTTATAGCCTGTGCACAATCTTGAATATGTTCTCCCTCACACACAAACCTAATTAGTTTATTACTACAACCACTTGATAATGTGTTTACCTCTAATGGTTTGCTGTCCAACAAACATGCTAAAACTCTTAGCACCTGATTATGTTATCCCCTGTGACAAACTAACCTTATAAGCTGATAGAATATGCTTCAGTGTGCCATAATCTACAAAAAGGCTTTCACCATCTACCTAAACTCTTCACTGGTCTTTCCAGTACTGTAGGAATAATTTTTCTTTCCAACCAAAATAAACAAACGAACAAACAAATAAATGATTTATTATTTTCGCATTTGTCACAGGGGAAAATCTAGTCTGTTTAAAGCTAGCTATTTCTGCAGAGCAATGTAATATATTTTTAAGTTAAGCTAAATAGTAAATAAAGTCAAACTACCAAAAAGTTAATTTATTAATTCATTCATCCTGTTCAATTTGCAGTTTGTCCAGGTCCTACCCATAATCACTGGACACAAGGCAGGAACACACCCTGGATAAGTTGCCAGGCCAGCACAGCCTGACAATTGGAGTTAAGGTTAAGTCTAGGTTTAAGGGCTAGATAATGGTCATGTATAAATGGATTACATTTGTTTTGGTACATAGAAATGTAGAACATAGGGGAAGAATAAAATCCTGTAAAAAGTGTAGCAATATGGCTTTTTAAAAATTCAAATTTGCTGTATATGATTATTTCTGAGGTCAAATTCAGTTCAGGTGTCCATTTTCTGGAGAGGAAAAAGGTCCTAGGCTTTCTTGAGGCTGGACTGAACATTGTCCAAACAAGAGGACCGCTTTCACATTATTATGAAACGATTTGCTGGCCATGAGGCATATCCCATTGTCCCTCCGCAATGGCCTTCAGTAGACCCTAGGTTTCAACCTATGATAACATGAAGTCCGTCCAGTGAGGTGTGGTATGATATTAAATGCTCCATTTCCACCACCATATCTTGACAGCACACACAGCCTTGAATCATGGAGATAGAGGACGTTCTGGGTGATTTACTCCTCTCAACATTTCATCTGATGAAAGATTTGGGCCATTCCTGCACACTCATTTTTATATTTCAAAATTTCTCCCACAGCTCTGGCTATCTATGTGGAAATACAATCATTCATGTGGTCTTTAGATGCCATTCTGGTAAACACTAAGTGAAAGTGAATGAATAACTGTTATTGTAACCTAGATCATTCAGACATAAGTACAAGTATATGAGAATTCTGTTTAATTTCTATTTATATGAAAAGCATGATGAATGTTAGTGAAATAGGTGTCTAAAATTAAGAAATTATTCTAAAATTAATTGGGACAGCTGCACATGAGCCTAAAATCACCATGAGCAGTGCCAAGAGTTGGCTGTAGAGGTATAAAGCCCCCAGGCATCTTGCTGTGGAGCTATTCTGAGTAATCGCTGTAATCTTGAGATTCAACATTATAGACACTATTTTACTTCACCCAAAAGTGACCTGATTTGTTTGTTTAATGCACCAAACTGATGGAAATGAGCTTTACTATTCACACATGTGGGCTTAACACTAGGCATTGATGTTGCCCCCCACCCCACCATTTCAAATTTCAAAACAGTAAAAGTGAATTACATTTTGCAACCGTAGAGAAGACCAAAAGCAAAAAGAACAAAATCATGTTCCTTTAAGAACTCATTCCTCCTGGCTACTGAAATGCCCTCAAACATGTACCTGCTTCCTCACACTGAAGTTTAAATAGCAGCTCCTTAGCACCAAGGAAAGTCCCAGTCATTTTTTAGTTCAGCTTTTCACCAACTCGTTTTTTTTTTTTTCCCCAGAGTGCTTGGCTGAAGGAGACTGAGGCCATTGCCTGGACGTCTCTAGGTTTGAAGTCTTGCAATGCAGACATTTCTGAGACTTGCAGTAAGTGCCTGCAGGGCTTGAAATTCCAAGCACGCTTTAAGCCAGAGAAGGGCCTTGTAGAACAAAACGGAAAGGAAAGAATATACTGGTCAAACATACCTGTATATTTATGTGATGAGGGGAGTGGTAGTATATACCTGCTATTTACAGCAGATGGTTCTATTTGCTTCCTAGCTTTGATGCTAATACTAAAATCTTGAGCTGTTTTAGTGCAGGCATTTGATGTGAAATGCCATTCCAGAGAAGCTACCCACAGAGTGGTGCAGATAGGAACCAGGCGACCAAAGTATTATTCATACTTCTAAATGTTGCATCAAAGCTAACTAATAAAGTATCACACAAAATGCCTGATGCTGCATGTTATCGTCAATTTTGTCAAATGTGTTTAGCCTTATTTAATGTGAATTTGAACTTTGCATTTCATGTATCTGGAATACAGTTTGTCCTTTGTGGATGTATACATGAATTACTAACACCTACTCACTTTTAACACTGCCCCTAAACTTTAACTTAATAATAATCTTAGCCATTAATATTACCCTAATCACAACCATAACAATTGCAATACAACACAACCCTAGATCTGACTTTAAAACTAGAAATATTATAGTTTTCTCATGTATAACATTCTCCCACAACAGATTACAGCTCTATTTCTCAATACTTATTGGCATGCAAAACATAGCTCTTGCATGGATGTAGTTAAACAATCTCATCAGTGGACAGGAGCTTACTTAGTGAGGTTAACTAACTACGAATGGCAAGTTGGTTTTGAACTGCCCACCATCTAGGCTGTTCTGACCAAGCTGTTAAAAGTTTGTTGTCGGGTATGAGACACATCTACGGAGTGAAACTGTATTGTATTTAGTGTCTAATCCAGGTTCTACTTGGTCAGGTTCGATTTTGGAAGCCTTGTTGTAAGTGCTTCAATCCTGCCTTTGCTGTGGAATGATACAAATGCTTCAGTTGTTGATGTTGTGATCTGGGGAGCCATCGCGTAGAACAGCCAGTAACCCTTGTTGTAATACAAGGGACACTAAAAGCTCAGCAATATGTGCAGGACATCCTCTGGCCACATGTGCTGCTTCTCGAGGCAGGGCTTCCAGCAGCCATTTTTAAGCAGGATAATGCTCACCCACACACAGCAAATGGTTCTTAGGAATGTCTCTGCCAGATTGCAACACTTCCTGGGCCTGCCCACTCACCAGATTTTATAGTGTTGGGATGCCAGCTTGTGCAACCTATGAGTGTGCAGGATCTGCAGGCCCAGCTACAACATCTGTGGGCAAATGTGGGCCACAGGATGCCAAACGAAAACTGTATGTACGTTATTGTTTTTGGAGATTATTCATTAATAATAGTGCCAGATAAAATCTCAGATTAATTGGGCTAGTAAATAAAATGACTTCTTTTTTGGTGTAGACATATTTCCAAAATCAAACTCTAATTTATTCAGAATGCATGGAGTCTCCCAAGGTATTACTGAAAAACTGACTAGTGATACACATATCATAACACAGCTTTCAAGATGTATTGTTATCTGTGCTGCTCTCCAGGTGGCTGAGTGTGGTGGATTTCTTATACTTTGCCACCTCGCATCACTGTCAGATGAATGACAGCAAGAGCATGCAAGACGCCTCGGAGCTGCCGGACCACTCTGAACGGCCCCTCGAAGTAATCACAACACTGCAATCTAACTGCCATGTCCCTGTCTACTCTTCTCACTAATACGACATTAACCAGCATGTGCTGCTCCAAACCCAGCCAGCCGGGCTGACATATGACCCACTGAGGCACAAACAAAATGACTTCTGATTCACCCCATACAGACACATACTTCACAAGCAAGAATGCTGTTTAAAATTCATTTTGACCAATGGGGAACTACAAACTCTTTGTGTATCAAATATGTGAAATTGTGTCTGTGAGTGGAATAGAGTCAAAACTGTGGAGTAGCTAGGGTCGCAAAGGGGTGGAAAATTTCCATAACTTTCAATGGGAACTTTAGCTCTGGAACTTTGGAAATATTACAAAATGTAAACTTTTCATGGAAATGTTGGTATATTTGGAAATTTCTGGTAATTTGACACTAATTGTCCTTTGTTCCAAATGTGTGCTTTCGGTAGTGGTGAGTGTCAGGTTTCTAGAAATTATCTGGACATATGCTGTGAATCCAGCTATGCTATGAATGATCAAGGCAGGGGTGTGATCTCAATAGCCCTTTAGTGTGAAATGTGCCATGTGCCTGGGATTGAGGATTGAGGAGCAGCTTTGCTATTCAACTGTTTTGTTATCATAACTAATTATTTTAGCCACGATTATGTTTCAGTATATTTTTTTACCTACTATATATAAACTATAAGTTTCCCACATTTATCTTCAAATATTCCCATTTTATTCCCATTAACTCCAGTTGGTATTGGTAAATTTCCCAACTTTGAAAATTCCCGGAATTTTGCAACCCTAAGAGTAGCACAGTTAATAAATTAATTCTGGCAATGGTGTGTCTCATTCGTTATGTAAGAACACAAACTGTGGGCAGCCAGGAGGTTGCTATATATATATAATTTAAATATTTGAAATAAGAAAAGGCAGAGAAAATGGGGAAAATGCCTTTCATCTTGACCCTCTTTTTTTTGGGATCAGGAGCGGCAGCTGCTAAGATCAGACACAGAGGGAACACACTTAGCCTTGTAAGCTCCCAAACTAACAAAACAAGCTCAAGGTCTATGCTTCTTCATCCCTATCTCACCCAGATTGGTTCCATCACCCTAGTTTACCTGCTTTGACATATTTCACCTCAACACATACCTGTAAGTGTTTGCCAAGTGGACCATAGCCGGGGATTTGTGTTCTGGACTTGCTACAAGCTTTCATGTCCTATTCTCAGCCACATTCACAGTATATCTTAAAATGTGGCAGCTAAAACAGAGATGGTATAGTAGCTTGGATGTACCAATTTGGAGTCCCTAAAACAGGGGCCGGCAACCTTTACCACTAAAAGAGCCATTTGGACCTGTTTCACACAGTAAAGAAAACACTGGGAGCCACAAAATCCTTTTGAAATTTTACATGAAATAACACATTGCATATAACAGGTTTTTTTTTTTTTTTTGCCTTTGTGCTATGTATAAACAAACTATATAGTGTTACATTTATGAAACTAATGAACGACTGCAGAAAAATGAAATAAAATTTCTGCATGCAACAAAACATTTTTAACTCTGAAAAAAAGACGTTGTGTTGACAGTTAAGTAAAATACTCAATGTCTATTTGAGTCCTTGTAGTAATGGGGAAAAAAAAAACGCCAAACTTAAATTATCCACTGGCAACAAACAAAAATGCTGTCCTCTCTCTGCGTGCCGTCATTATTTTACTGGCGCCGTGCAGTCAACTGTCAAAAAGTTCAAGAAACCGCACACTGGTGGGTGTCGCACGTTGGAAGTTGTGATGTGTATTAAGAGCAACAAAATATTTTAAATATTAAAATATTTTAGATGTTACAAGATCGCCCTAATCTTCATAGAATATAGAAAATGAACGAACTAAAATAAAATACATTTTAATTAAATACTCAATATTAAATACTCTTATTTTCAAAAGCTGAGCCGCAGCAGAGGGATCAAAGAGCCGCATGCGGCTCTGGAGCCACGGGTTGCAGACCCCTGCCCTAAAAGAACAAAGTTCTAAAATCCAAAGAGGTTTTCCAAATGATCCTTTCAAGAAAGAAAGAATCACTTTTGTTAAAAACTTGTATAGGTTTGAAGATAATTTTGAAGTTTAAAACATTTTCTATGAGTCTCTGTTTTTAGTATTGGTGTCAATTGATTAAAAAATGTAATTGCCTTAATCACAGTGGCATTCTTTAATTAACCATGATTATTCGCAAGGTAACATTTTTTTGGAAGGGAGATAAATAATTAAATATGTATAGTAGTATGCATGACAAACTGGTTAGAGTTTTACTTCATTATAAAATTTAGAGTATTTTTTATGATATTTGCAGTTAAATCTCTAAATTTGCTGAGTTAAACTTTCAGGGGAAGAGTTCATATCAAAAACAACGAACCACGGACTCAAGCTGTAATTGAAAAAAATGCAGCACACTGTTACGTTTCACGGGGCGGACTGACAGAGGCGGACGCACTTGCTAAAACACAGTATTTTAATTAAACAAAAGATATAACAAAACAAAGACAGGCAACTACAGAAACGACAGGATAAAGGAAATGAAACGAGAAAACGACAGAGACAAATGGACAGGACTAAGCAACATGACTAGGAAACATAGGAGGCGAAATAACTAGACTTACAGGAAAGAAACGACACGAAACAAAACGACAGGACTAGGAAACACAATGAAACGAAACGACATGACTAGGAAACACAATGACTTGACTTGGAATAGGAAATAAACAACACGATATGACTAGGAATGAGAAAGAGAAAGACACAAAACGACACGACTTTGACTAGGAACATAGCAAAACAAATGACCGATGAAAGGAAGTGACACAAGGGAACTTAAATACATGAACAGACGAGACACACCTGAAACAAATAACGAGGGTTAAGGACAAGGAGGCAGAACAAAGGCGGGACATGGGAGGAGACAAGGACAATAACAGACAGAGCCATGTGCAGAGAGAGCACATGACGGGGAAAAAAGGCATGACAGGCCTGACACACACACACAATGAAACCTCCATATTCCATCTTCAGAAACTTTATAAGAGATAAATGTGTGGATTTAGCTGGGCATAAGAAAAAAAAATGCAGAAAGTATGAGAGAGAGTTAGCTGTTAAATTCAATCTATATTTTAGCATAAACATAATGTAATCTATCTTCTGACTTCAACGGTAGCAACATTGTGTTTACATTGCCTAATCACTCATATTAACAGCACTAGAAAATCATATTTTTAGAAAGTAAAAATGCCACATTTAGGGATCCAAAAGAGTTCTTTTTAGTTAAATAAAAACCATATTTTCCCTAAATTATTTTCCAGTGGATGGATTTTACATGGTCAAAAGTTTAATTCAACATTTCTTATGGAAGAAAAAAAAAGTCTGAAAAAAAAATTGAGTTCTACTTTTGCTGCAATTAAGGCATCCAGACTTCTGGGAAGGTTTCAGTTAGATGTTGGAACATTTCTGTGAAGATTTGATTGTATTCAGCCATGAGAGTAATTATGAGGTGCTTGATAATTAGTTGTAGACATTATGAATCTGTGCAAATTGTGAAAATATGCATCCACAATATGTATGCCATAAAGGAGACATATTATGAAAAATACAAAGCACTTTGTACGTGTATTTGCTCTTTTATTTGGAGATCTGGATTGCCTACCCACAAACTGTAAATTAGGACCACCCAGATTTTATTTATTTGTTTATTTTTCTGGTGGGCTCTCTTTGGTCAGAAAGCTGCACCAAAGCTCATTAGAATTATAACATCTCTATCCATCCCCCTCCAAGTCAGTTCTGTCACAGCGTGTGACAGAAGGAGATAAATGAGAATTTCTAGCACAAAGTTAGAGAAGTTATTAAAAGCAGTAAATACAAGAGAAGAGAACCAAGCTAAATTGAAGTTTGTGTGCCTCACTGGGTGCTGCTTTCTGGATTCTGATTAAAGTGTGTGTCTCGTTACCATTTAAAAGACAGGTGATGAAACTGCCCTGTCTGATCATGGCTGTGTAGACTCTGGGAAATGAGTGCTGTGGTGTTTGATCCTTGTGCTGTTTTGACAGATATTTCCATACAGGAATCCGGAGTTTGCCAAGAATACACAATACTGTTGGGTCAAAAATCACTGTAAACCACAACCTCACTGGCTGTACATGTCACAGTTCACAGTTTAGTAATTACTCTGCTCCAATTTCTACTATCAAAATTGGAAAAGCCAAAAAAAAGCAGAGTAGAGTCAAGTAGAGTAGGGACCATGCAGTGGAAAGCTGCCATTAGACAGTAGTTAGACTGTCAGCTTTAGATTCCATGAATTTTTACAAAGTTTCAACTTGTTCTGTCAATAGCGATAGAACTTTATGCATATTTATATGCCTTGGGGATCACAAAAAACCCTGAAGGCTATTGGGTTTCATCTTTCAAAAGTTCTGGGGCATTTAGGGCTAAAGTAATGAAAGTTTTTTTAATAAAGGACCCAATTTGAAATCATTTCCAATTCTAAAAGGAAAAACTTTCCAACTTCTCTTTTGATCTGATTTGTCAAGTCCCTGTAGAGAGATCCTCGTTTTCCTGAAGCAATGATCAATTTTTGTGGGCAACTCAGATAAAGAGGCCAAACAACATTCTTTCCATCTTCAAATGCCATTTTTTCCCTCTCCTCCTGTCCCAATACTCCCCATGACTGACAGATCACACGGATCCTCTATAATCTTCTTTGATGTAGGATTGAGGCAATACTCAAGCCATGTCTCTTCGCTTTAAGGAAAATTAAATAATCGAGAATCTGATAGGCTCTGAAGACAGATGAGCTCCAGAACTATGTTCACTTTGTGGGTATTTATTTTCTTTTTTTTTTTCCTCTCCCAGCACTCCCCGCCACCATAAAAAATAATCATAAGGTGGTTACTCTGCAACTCAATGGCCTCTCTCCAAACCTAACTTGTACAACCCTGCCTATAAGGGCTTGAGTTTTAACAAGGTTACCAAATATTTATCAATACCATAGAACTTAGTTTGCAGATATGAATGCTCCATTCTACACAATACATTCTAAAAAAAATAAAAGGCTTTTCTGGGAAGGCTTTACAATAGATTTTGGAACATTTCTGTTAGAATGCAATTGCAATGGATACCGAAGTTGGATGATTAGATTGGAGTCATGACGGCTAATCCTGTTCATCCCATACCCCTCTGGCTGACATCTGGTATTTGTACAATGTGACCTCAGCTCATGTGTCTCTCAGAAACACTCCATTCCTTTGACAGTGGTATTATATATATGGAATATTTCAGTGTAAAGCTCCAAAGTCAGTGGTACAACCCAATCACAAAGCAGCACTGCAAAAACACACACAGGCACAGACACAAAGTGCAACAACACACCATCACACCAACACACATACACACACACACACAGCAACACTCCATCACAATCCAACACACACACACACAGCATCACTCCATCACAATCCAACACACAAAATTTTAAATAATTGAATAAAAAATCATCTTACACTTATTTTAATTTTGAAAACAATTTTGTATGTTTCAAAGTTCAATCTCAAGATTTTAATTTTCAGTTTCAGATTTTTTTTTCAAATGAACAAATCTTTTGACCCTAATATTGCTCCATATAATTGGACATAGGTGTGTGTGTGTGTAAATCTATTAAATAATCACAGCTGTCTGGTAATATCGGCCGATGGCATCTTTAAACTGGATCAGACAATGCTGTTTAAAATACAATACAAACATGGCTTGACCCACCAGGACATTGAATTCAAGTTCAAGCACTTAGCAATTCAAAAGTTGAGAAAGCAAAATTAACTGCATACACTGCCATTATGCTAATGACACCAATAAAATAACTTTCAACTACAGAGCAGAGGTCATCACCAACAGCATGCCCTTCTCATTCACATTTATTTTACCCCTCCCCCACCAAACATACACCCACACACATCCCACCTCCACACTAGCTGAAGTTGAAAAACAGTCCGAGGCCACTGTCTCTCTTACGAAAACACTGGTGAGATAAATATTTATGAGCAGCGCTCGCATTAATTTATATGCTTCCATTCCGCACACCATGCATATGCAAATGAGCTGCGTTAAACTCAGGAGTGTGCTTATCCCAGGCGCCGGAGGGAACGCGTGTAAATTCGGCCAGAACCTGAATGGCCGACCTTGAGGGAGTCAAGGTGGAGGTGTTTGACATCACCGCCTCATTCATAGACATGAGGCAGAAAATCCAGAGCGCCTCCACAGACTGATCACATCGTAATGTGCCCTAATCCACCCAAATCTGCATTTTATTTGGAGTCTTTGTTGTCTTTCTAGTACAACTGTCAAAACAACTCAACCCCATTTGGCATTATTTATTTATTTAATTTATTTATTCTAATATAAACTTTGCGATAGTTACTAGGCCTTTTGAATGTCACAGTTTATTTATTTTATGAGAAAAATTTTATACTGTGAAGTGTGCAGCAGAAAAATCCATCAATCATAACATCCCAACCACCTCCTTGTTTTACACTCACTGTCCATTGTTTCAATTCCACTGACCACACAGGAGACCTGTTCTTCAATGGTCAGGACCCACACAGAGCAGGTATGATTCGAGTGGTGGATCATTCTTAATGTGTCATTGACACTGACATACTGGTGGTGTGTAAGTGTGTGTTGTGCTGGTATTAATGGATCAGACAGAGCAGAGCTGTCCAAGATCCTAAACACTATGTCTGCTCACTGTCACTAGTACACCTACCTCATTGGTCCACCTTCTAGATGTAAACAAAAGACAGTAGCTCATTTGTTTCTGCACAGTTTGTTTTGGACAACCTCTAGTCCTTCATCAGTGGACACAGGATGCTGTTTGAATAGTTTTGGTTGGTGGACTTTTCTCAGTCCAGCAGTGACATTGAGGGGTTTATAAACTCCAGCAGCACTGCTGTGTCTGATTGCCTCGTATCAGTGCAACACACACAGCATGCACACAACAAATCCACATCAGTGTCACTGCAGTGCTGAGAATGATTCATCACTCACTCAGTGGAGCTGAGAGAATAGACTGTGAGTGTAGAAACAAAAAGGTGGTTATAATGTTATGGTTCATTGGTGTTCCTAGGACAATGTCTCCTGTTATTAAAGTTATTATTATGGGTGATACGTGTTTATTTATCATTAATCATTCATTCATTCATTGTCTGTAACCACGTATCCCGTCCAGGGTCGCGGTGGGCCCGGAGTGTACACCTGGAGATTGAATTTCCCCTGGGGATTAATAAAGTAAGTATGTATGTATGTATGTATCAGTGGCGGATGCTGGTCTTTCAAGGAGGGGAAGCTCAATTTTGGCCTACATCATAAAATGTGTTGGTTTATTTATACGTAAATTCTACCCTCCGTTCCTTTTCAAGAAAATGATCTGTGACCCTGTCGTACCAACAAGGCGTCTTTTCCAGGGACTTGAATCAAAAAGGTATTCCGCCTCAGACAGATCATCCAATCATAATGCAGAAGCTGAGCGTCCGGGCCGGCTGAGGCCAGCCCACTGCCCCATAGACCCCCAGAGACGCTGAGCGTCCGATGGGCGGGACAAAGCCCAGCGTTTATCCAATGACTCGTCTCATTTCGCTGCTTTGCTATTGAACTCTGTGGACGCTCAGCATCCTCACTGTTTAAATCACCGTGAAGCTGCGGGAATGATAGAGAGGAAAGCCGCGTCTTTACCAGTGATAAGAAGCTGATTCTGAACAAAAGTTGATCGTGTTGTACTGCATATTTATTCAATGACATGTACACACAACAGAATATATTTCATCACTTATTTTTTGACATTTAAGGGAAGCTGAGCTATCTATACATCCATCCATCCAGAATCACTGGGCGTGATTCAGGTATACAGCCTGGAGGGGGCAACAGTCCTTCACAGGGCAACACAGATTCACTTACACTTACAGACACTTTTTGAGTTGCCAATTCACTTACCAATGTGTGTTTTTGGACCGTGGGAGGAAACCAGAGCACCCAGCAGAAACCCACGCAGACACGGGGAGAACATACTAAACTCCTCACAGACAGTCACCCGGAGCGGGACTCAAACCCACAACCTCCAGGACTACCTGACACCCTATTATTTAAATAGTGACAAAATAATATCTGGTGCTCATGTCATAAAATGTGATGCCCACTGCATAGTAACAGGTGATCACTTAAGAAAATCTAGCACACCACACAGGCTTGACTGATAAAACCTGAAAATAAAAAGGGCTTGGGACATGCTGGAGCAGCTGTACATGAGCAGTCATTATTTATTTATTTATAGATAGTTACACTTATATAGACACCCAAGAACACGTTACAATCAGCACTGCACAGAACGCCATACCATTCATCACTCAATCAACACACAAAGCATCCAAATACGCACACAGCATACTCATACCAAGACAACTGCATTGGACACTAGGGGTTTCACCTAGGGTAGACTCCATACCTCTAATTGAGCATAAACACATACAGAAACCCAGGCAGAGAGGTGGAGTACATGGAAACTCCACCCATGGGACATGAATGGGAAGCAAACATGCTAACCACCAAGCCACTGTGCCACCCAAGCGTCAGGCAGAGGGGTGTAAATCCACCCCCAACAAATATAATTCTCACATCAGTTTATTTATAGTGTTAAATTTCAGCTCAGCTTGTGACTGCTAAACATCTGGCTTCGTTTAAATTTAGCAATACAGATTTAATAACATATTTTTTTTTAAGGAAATAGATTTTGTATGGACAAAGTACAGAGGCAAAAAGTATTCACTCACACATCCAATCCTTGAATTCAGGTGTTCTAATCACTTCCGTAGCCGCAGTTGTATAAAACCGAGCACATATGCATGTAGACTTCTTCTACAAACATTTGTGAAAGAATGGGTCGCTATCAGAGAGTTCTGGTGTGGATAGGATGCAACAAGTCCAGTTGTGAAATTTCCTTGCTACTAATTATTCCACCGTCAACTGTCAGTGGTATCATAACAAAGTGGAAGTGACTAGGAACAACAGCAACTCAGCAACAAAGTGGTAAGCCACATAAAATGACAGAGCGTGATCAGCGGATGCTGAGGCGCATAGCGCACAGAGGTTGGCAACTTTCTGCCTAGTCAGTCGTTACAGAAAATTATAACCCACATATGAACATAAACAGAGCAACATATTTAATCTTTTTCATGCTTTTCAAAGTTTGGACATCTCTCCACTTTCCAAATGCTTCCATATTACATTTTTCAGCCATGCCTGACTGGACAATTGGAGGGAGAACGCTCCTGAGCCAGTTTAGACTGAGAGTTTCCCAGTTTCCCATTTCCAGAACCAAGGCTGCATACAATCACCTGACCTTTTTCCAGCACACAGGCAGACCAGAGTGCCAGCAAATGGTGAGGGAATATTATCTAAAATGTTTGCAGTAAAAAATTGAACATCACGTTTAAAGGTGACATTCACATTTGTAATCAAAAAATACTTTCTATATTTTTCCTCACCATTTGCTAGCTCTCCAGTCTATTTGAGAGCTGGAAAGTGGTCTGATGCTTTTATAGGAAGCCTGCTGTTTCAGATTATTTACGGTGGAACTGACTCTAAATTGATGAAAGCGCATGAAGTGCATGAAAGTAAACACAGACCAAAAGTGCTACAAAGCAAAACAAAACTCAAGTTACAAAAAGTTTATGTGGTAAATCAAACAGTGAATAAATACAAACAAATTAAACTTCAGCCACATACAAACATGCCTCAAACATACCATTCCACTTTTTAAAAGCTGTGGAACTTCTGAATGTAAACAAAACAGAGAGCAGTAATTAACCTCACATACAAATTTGAAACAGACTTCCACAAATGTTTGCCAGGCTTTTTTGGAAGTATATGAATTTCTAAGATGTCTTTGTATGCTGAAGTATTAAAAGGGGCATTACAGGGCCTGGTTTAAACTCGGAGAAACACGGCATTATCCTTCCTCCACCAAATTTTACTCTTACTATGTAGAATTCCCCTAGCTGCCAACAAACCCAGATTTGGCCATCAGACTGCCAGATAGTGAAGTGTGATTCAGCACTACAGTTAACACATTTTCATCACTCCAGTGTCCAGTGGCAGGGAGCTTTAAAGCACCACATGTGCTGATGCCTGGCATTGCACGTAGAGGTCTTAGACCAGTGTGCAGCTGCTGGCCCATGGAAATCCATTCCAGTAAACTCCTGGAGCAAAGTCAGGAGTTGGTCTGGAACACTGCACACACACACGCATATATATATATATATATATGTGTGTGTGTGTGTGTGTGTCTATTCTCCCTATTGCAGCTCAGTAAATCATCACAATGATTTTAAAGCTGTAACTTGTAAAGCTGTAAAAAATCTACCTACTGTTGCTTTAAAGAAAAGAGTATCTACAATATTTTTGGTGTTTCTACAATGTACAGTGTAATGCACACATTTTTAACAAGACAATGCAACTGGAGAACTGTCCTTGAGTTACAAACTAAATTAAAAAACCCACAAAACAATGGCAGAGAAAATTGATACGGACTGAACTGATCTGTAATTGCAATTAATGCAATTAAACCGCTTCTCTGTTCTTTCACACAGAATGCAAATATCTCCCCTGTGCCATGCCCTGTGTTATCAGCTGGGCGTTTTCCTAGAAGCAGCCAAGCTGAGACTGTTAGGACACCTTAAACGATTTGAGTTTTTATGGCTTTAATTGCTTTGTGTTGATAGATGCCTCATCCCAGTCTGGAAATGCACTCAGTTGAGGTCAATTAGCAATTAACACGAAAGCAGAGACAACAATCGCTATATGTGAGTGGTGGAAAACGGCAGGCTGATCAGAGATGGCTCCATTTCACTTGGTTAAACATCTCATTTATAGGATTTATAGTGTGTAGTCCTTCATTTGTTACATTTCCAGTGAAAATGCCCATTAAAGGAACACTGGGCAGTATTTATTACCTTAAAATTGCAGCTTCAAGCTCATTGTGATGTTTCACTTACCTGTAATAGAAGAATACTGCCTCTGCCATTGCTGCTCCAGGATCACCAATGCAGAAACTATGTAACTTTTGGAGGAGGGTAGGAAATGGCTATTACAGTTTCACTGTATCTCATTATATACCTTTTTAAACTCTAATTTTAAAAGATTTTATGTGGTTTCAGTTAGATTTCTGAATATCCTAGAACCATTTTCCTCACAGTATTTAAGTATTAAGATCATCACAATTTGAAGAGGGAGTTTCCAACTTAATTAATACTGTGCGTAAATACTTTGTGTTCCTCGGATTGCCTTGATTATATGTTAATGATCTGGTGTTCCATTGCTGTTCTATTGGATCATGTTTTACATGCTTTTACGTTGTCTGCGCTGTTGCGCTGTCTGTGCTTGCTCTTTAGCTGACTGTTTTTTGTTCCACCAGCCTTGCTTTCACCCATTGTAAATAAAACCTGGTCTCCTCTCCCTTTTCGCTCTCTATTCATCTCCGCTCCATTAGCCATGTCTGACAGAATGAGGAGCAGTCAACATCAGCATCAACAAATGCCCCTGACATTTTAGTCCAGACCAAGTGTTCTTACAAAAGATTTGTGTTCATATATTTTTAGCCGAGAAGCCAAATACTCTAGGGTTCCTGCAGTTAACAGTCAGAATGCACTCTAAAAAATAAAGCATCAGGCCAACTAAAAAATAAAATAATAAAAAAAACTTTGCATTAGTCATTTTGAGTTACGCCAGCAGCTGATAGATTTACACTGAGCCAGCAATTTTTAGGCATGATGAATTATCCTTTAAAGCAAATGGTTGATTTGATTTATTTTGTTTTATTTTATTTTATTTATTTATTCATTTATTTATTTATTTATTTTTTGATCAACGTAAATCCACTAGCAGTTGACATAACTAAAAAAGACTAATGCAAATTGTTGCCTTATTTATATATATTTTTTATTTTATTTATTTGAGTCTGAACATAGCATGTCACTCATTTTCATTCATTCATTCATTATCTGTAACCGCTTATCCAATGCAGGGTCTCGGTGGGTCCAGAGCCTACCTGGAATCATTGGGCGCAAGGCGGGAATACACCCTGGAGGGGGCGCCAGTCCTTCACAGGGCAACACACACACACACACACTTTTCAGTCGCCAATCCACCTGCAACGTGTGTTTTTGGACTGTGGGAGGAAACCGGAGCACCCGAAGGAAACCCACGTGGACACGGGGAGAACACACCAACTCCTCACAGACATTCACCCGGAGCGTGAATCGAACCCACAACCTCCAGGCCCCTGGAGCTGTGTGACTGCGACACTACCTGCTGCCGCCCCACTCATTTTCAGCATAGTATTATTGTTTTAAAAAAATCTAGATGGTTAGTTTTTGCTTTCCGAACTTCAACGCAGCCTCAAAACGTATCGAGTATCACAAAGCACTGTTTGTAACAGATAAAACAGTTTGTAACAGTCTATAGCCACTTTCACACATGAACTCCAGATACTACACAAAAACTCTGCAGTAGCAGGTCTGGAGATGTTCTGGCGTGGTCCTTTCACACACGCAGCACACAGTGTGAGGTTTTCTGCATCAGACGCGCTCTCATAGCGCGAAATGTGCCGTTGTTATATGGAGAGGAAATAGTGCCAGATTGAAAACAACCACTGCAATAGGACAATGTGAAATGCAATCCACACACGTCATTGCTTTTCCAAACTAACGTGCCAAAATTAAAAGCAAAACCACTATTACATTGTTTTCACGTTTTTTTTTTCTTTACTGAAAAACAATACATGAGGATTTGCATTTTGCTTTGGCATGCTGAATTAGTGTCAACGTTGAATACAGTCACCTCGAAATGTACACAGATGTACTGATACACAACATAATGAAAAACAAATATTCATTACTTTGATTTAATGTCGCTCTTAATTGTCGATTTGAGTCAGAAATTGAACACAAACCACCGAAAAATGTAATCAGCTGAACTGTGTTGTATTCCACTGTGTGGAGAAACTACATTTCATGCTGTGATGACAATAAAGCTAACTGACTTTAAGAATGAAAGTAATTCTATATATATATATATATATATATATTTTTTTTTTTTTCAGTTGTGTCACGAATGCAGCATTTTGTCCCTGCTTTGCATTTTGCTTTGACATGTTCACAGCGCCATATATATATATATATATAGAATTACTTTCATTCTTAAAGTCAGTCAGCTTTATTGTCATCACAGCATGAAATGTAGTTTCTCCAGGACTAATATTAGTTCTGTCTAAAAGCAGGTATAAGTTCCTCTCAGAGCCGCAGCAAAACAAACCCTTGTGGGAGGGACTGAGACTCCATTGGCTGCAGCACTGAATGAAGGACAGCCAGCTCTGGCTGCTCATTGGCTTAATAAAAGTGACGGCCAATGAAAAGCGTGTTCTCTGTTTAGGAGTTGTAGAGTATCCGCCCTTCCCTGAGGGAGAGCAGCAGTGATGGGAATTTCGGCTCTTTTTGGGGAGCCGGCTCTTTTGGCTCGGCTCTTCATAAAGAGCCGGCTCTTTCGGCTCCTAAATGGCTCTTTGTTTTACCACTTATTTCCATTGGTACAGAACAATACTACCTACATTTTACATGACTATATGGACAAAATATTATTGTTCAATATTAAAAAATAATAAATAGTGTTGCAATGGCCAATTGTTTTATGGCTGTCTTGTAATAACTCACTGATTGTACTCACACATTCAATTGTATAAATAACTGGATTTTTATTTAAAAACCTTAATAAAAAATCACTTGTAAACTCTAAAATACAGCCAATGGAACCCAAAAGGTAGGTATTACAAAATAGCTTATTAAATTATATAATCATCCATTTCTGGGAAATAAAATAAACAAATACTCTGCAAAATGCAAAACAGCAACATTCAACGGTAGTGATTAAAACAACCACAACTGCCAACACACATTTAACTGATTTAACATTTTCTTCAACTATTTTTGGAAGGCAGATTGGCATTCAGGAAAACCAGGTGTCTCAGCTCGGAGGGTTGGAGGGTTGGAGCTTGCTTGTTGTTCTCTGATTGGTTGAATGACAAGCCTTAGAAAAAAATGGCTCGGTCTTAGACGGGAACCGGCTCTCATCGTTCACTTACAAGAGCCGGCTCTTTGAACCGGTTCGTTTGCGACCGACACATCACTAATTAAAGGGTACTTCAGATTGATGGAGAATGTGATATAGATGGTTCTAATAGCACCATTTAGGAAAGGTTTATATATGGCACCAAAAACTGTTCCTCTATTGTTACAAGCTTGATATCGTTACAATAGAAGAACCATTGCTGGTGGCATATAGAACCCTATACTAAATCCTAAATCCCATTATTCACATCCTAAATCCCATTATTAAAGAAATTGTAAGATTATTACGGTGGAAAGAAATGGTTTTACATTTTTCTTACATTTAGTTCGTAGTGTACAGTTTTGGAAGATTGTGACAGATTTAATACGATAAACAAACAATTTTTGGGTCTGTACGTGCACAGAGCTGCAAAGTAGCACAACTCGACAGAACAGGCAGTTTAATTCTCTGGACGAATGTTGCGGGTGGTTGCATTCACACATACAGCTCCCCTGGATGAACATTTCTGGGTTACCGAGCATATGTGAAATGGGTTTATGACTGACTTAAGCAGGATGGCTTGTTAAGGAGCAGTAGCTAGCTAGCTAATTAGTTTCTGCTCCGTACTTCCATATAGCGGCAAAACGAGCAGAGTTGATTGTATCAGAAAAGCAAAACATCTGTGTGGGTCATAAAATGGTTTGTAATGGATATAACACTCACCTTCCTTATGTGTTTTGTAATAGGTCCATATTTAAGAAGGTAATTGTCCAGCATTGTCAAATTGTTTTATGTGGGCAGAGAATTCAAACGCAATAGAAAAATAAGTTCTCAAAACTTTTAAATTAAGTTGCCAGAAAATGATTTTTTTCCTTAATTATTTGATCAAACGTTTTAAGTCGGGTTAGTCATGATAATGTGTTGAAACAACACATATGATTTTTGTGTCACTGGAACACCGGAATAACTGCAAATAAAAAATCTGGCAACATCCTATAACTTGATTTTTTATCTTATAACATATGATACATATGATTAAGTATTGAGGAAAGGCCATTTGCATTACTTTATAGAGTGTAGATATGAAATGATGCTCTTAAAAATATTTCTGATCAAAACACCAGAGTTACTCATTTATTCATAAAAAATACACTTACGTAATGAAGGGACATACATTTTTCCAATTATTTTTTTATTTTTTAGTATGCTCTGTCTGTGCATTTAGATGCTATATTCTTTTGATTAATTTTTATTTCTAATTTTCAATGTTTTTTTAATTATTTATATATTTTTTCATGTTTTTCTTATTTTATTTTGTGTCTTGAAAGGTGCTAATTAAAGACCATTATTATTATTATTATTACAGGACCCCAAGATCCTGAAGCTACATAGCACCTGCAGTGTCGCCTCCCTGTTGTTATTATTATTATTCAAACTTATTATTATTATTATTATTATTATTATAAGAAATCTAATCTTTTACAGGCTTCTTCCTCCCTTTTTACCCTTCCCAAAAGCACTTCTGATGTTTCCAAAACAGCTGACAAAGACAATTTAGAAATCCCCGGCTTACAACATCACCCCATATGTCATGAACCAGGTGAGATGATTACACAGCTAATCACCACAGCTGTTTAAAATGCTGCTAGAAAAGCCTGCTTGTCATTAAAGAGCCCCCATCAGATTACTGCTGCCTCAAGTCTGATTGTAATCGCATGCGTCACTTCAAATCACACCGAAAAAAAAAAAAAAAAACAATTTCACACTATAATTCAGCTCAAACAGTGCAAGCCAATTACCTATGGTTGACATTCTTGGAAGATAGGTACACATACTAATGCAGACTCTAGAAAGCCTGAGAAAACAGACATGTTGCCAGAAATGTGTGTTTTAAAGCTGGGCGAAATAATGACTTGGCCACATGTTTACTGCTGTTTTTCCACCATATCATAATATACAAAAAGTGAGAAGGCCAGATGGTGATGGATGAGTAAAACTTCATTTATTTAATTATTTTGTGAAATTCATGCATACAACACCTTGCTTACTCTCTGTGCCTTGCAGAGTATAGACACAGAGAAATAAGTCTGTGCCTATTGTAACCTTTCTTTATGAAATATCACCTATACTGGACACTAGGACTGATATTTCTTCTGATTATATCATCTTATAATAAGGGAATTTTGTTACTAAGGTGCATCTATTTTGGACACACCGGTCTTAATACACATACACTGATTTTTGTAATCACCATATAAAAAATATATAGTACTGGAACTGAATTCTCTAGCACCATCCAATACATTAAGGATGAGCTGGTGTAGTGGTTGTGATCCAGAAATAAGTTTCTGATGTTAGTATCTGACCTAACTACATCTTTTGTGATATCACTACAGTATTGTTCCCAGATGTAGTCCAAAGCCTTTCTAGAAATCAAGAAGCTGTTGTTCCAGCAAAGCCATACCTTCTGCATTTCTATACTGAAGTAGATGACTTTGTTAGACTTTCATATCCTTGATATGGTGTGGGATACTCTAACACCACTGTTCCTGGTTCTGAATAATGTTACATGCCACTGAATAAGGGAGTTCTAGTTACTCTCCATGTTGCTGAATAACTGATTGATCTCAGGTGGCCTAATGCTACTATCCATGGTGCTGATCTCTGTTAATTATTGTGTGTGTTGTGCAGGTATGAGTGAATCAGACATAGCAGGGCTTTTGGAGTTTTTTAATCCATCAGTGTCACTGCTGGACTGAGAAAAGTCTACCAACCAAAAACATCCAGCCGGCAGTGTCCTGTGGGTCGGCGTCCTCTGTCTAATGATGAAGGACAAGAGGATGACCTCTAGTCACAAAAGTTGAACCAATGAGGTAGGTGTGTCACTAGAGTGGAGAGCGAGTGGACACAGTGTTTAAAAACTTCAGCATCACTGCAGTGTCTCATCCACTTGTATCAGCACAACACACGCTAACACACCACCACCACATCAGTGTTAGTGCAGCGCTGAGAATCATACCTGCTTTGAGGTAGTCCCTTGAGGGTCCTTATCTTTGAAGAACAGGGTAGATATGGGAAAATAAAGTGTACAGAGCAACAAATGGACTATAGTCAATAAATATAAAACTACAAATTGCTCCTGTTCTGGTCTGGTTTTTACACATTGTGTCCACTCACTGTCCACTCTGTTAGACAACCCTATCTCATTGGTCCACCTTGTAGATGTAAAGTGAGACTGTAGCTCATCTGTTGCTCCACTGCTTGTGATGGTCGTCCTCTAGTCCTTCATCAGTGGACACTGGATGCCGCCCGCAGGTCACTGTTGGTTGGATATTTTTGGTTGGTATTGTCAGTCCAGCAGTGACACTGAGGGGTTAAAAAACTCCAGTAGCCCTGCTGTGTCTGATCCACTGTCACCAGCACATAACACACGAACAGGTGGACTAAAGTCTGTAACTGTAGAACTACAAAGTAACCTTGTATGATCAGTGGAGCTACATACATATATCACTTTATTATAGAGAACAATTTTCAAATGCAGTTCTTAAAAGGTGTGACAGCCCTAGCACCAAAATTCCTACATATCCCAGAATGCACAGCAAGTAGGCATTTTTAAATATACTGTCAGACATATCAGTATTTAAGAGTACCGTCTTATGGCAAACTGAGGAAATAGTTTGGAACACTGCAGGGAGTTTTGAAGGTAACCATGTGGGAGGAAAAAAGCAGACAGTGTTTTACTGTCTATCCATTTTGACAGGAAGGCCCCATGGCGCACTCTGTGAATGGATGGATATGGTGGGAGTTCACAGAGGTCATACACAAAGCAATCAATCTCTCTCTCACACACACACACACACACACACACAGTGACAATAACAACAACAACAATAACCACAGCCTAGAAAAATAGGAGGATTAGAGCAAGACTGAATACTTTTTTTTTTTTTTTAATTAAATGATGACCCATGAAGGCGGCACGGTGGTGCAGCAGGTAGTGTCGCAGTCACACAGCTCCAGGGGCCTGGAGGTTGTGGGTTCGATTCCAGCTCCGGGTGACTGTCTGTGAGGAGTTGGTGTGTTCTCCCCGTGTCCGCGTGGGTTTCCTCCGGGTGCTCCGGTTTCCTCCCACAGCCCAAAACACACGTTGCAGGTGGATTGGCGACTCGAAAGTGTCCGTAGGTGTGAGTGTGTGAGTGAATGTGTGTGTGTCTGTGTTGCCCTGTGAAGGACTGGCGTCCCCTCCAGGGTGTATTCCCGCCTTGCGCCCGATGATTCCAGGTAGGCTCTGGACCACCCGCGACCCTAAATTGGATAAGCGGTTACAGATAATGGATGGATGGATGGATGACCCATGAATCAGAACCATGGACAGTGGTATTAGAACAGTCTGCGCTATTCGGACCTGATTGGTATCAGGGTAAAAATGAGAAGGAATGTAAGAAGGAAATTGGAATATCTGGCAACCCCACTTAAAACGCTGCCTTGAAATATTCCCTAAACTTAAATGTAACCCTAAACCTAACCTGAAATCCTAACCGCAACATACAGAATGTAAGAAAATTAATCTTTGATGCTTGTGAAATGCCATTGTGAATAGAACACTCTATTGTTTTCATAGGTATTCTTCGGCTACACAACAGATATTTTTGAGTGTATTTAATGAAACATTGACCCCAGTGCATGTTAAGTGAACATACAGTAACTATGAATTATGATGAATCAATGTGTTCTCAGCCTACAGACAACATTTTATTAGGTATGATATTTTAGAAGCATATATAGTTTTATCATTTTTATGTGATACGAGGTTGATTTCACTGGCACTTGGAATGTGTTGCAGACATCTAATCACGAAATTCTATAATCAAATAGCCCCTGGAATAATTAAAAGACCAAACGTTAAAGATCAAATGCCTTCTGTATTTTGTGCACCTTTTTTTTTGGAGTTTTGATTTGGCAAAGCTTGTTATTGGATTGGGAACTATTTTAGAGCTAACAGAAGTGATGCGATGATCAAGGGAGCTAAGAAATACATTATAGATTGGACCATAGGAAAGGAGGACAGAACGGATGCAAATCTCAGGTGAAGACAACACTTTCTGAAGGGAATTGAGGCATTGATGCAACATGAGCACACCATGACAGCTTGATTTCTGAGTCGCAGAGAGGCAGTGGGCGTCTGTAATGGACACAAATGTGGGCAGTGATGGGCAGAACGATTCACCACTGATTTAGGACAGGCTTAAGCTTAAGATTTGCACTGGCATTTAGGAAAACAGTCTGAAAGAAATAGCTTCTGATCAGTGGTGGGGTAGGCAGATATTGAGAGAGAGAGAGAGAGAGAGAGAGAGAGAGAGAGAGATAGTCTGTCTCAAAACCTAGTGAGCACTCTAATTATAGAGAGCATTTTACGTCACAGTGTGCACGCTCCCGACACGGCGGTCCCAATTCCTAAGACGTTGCTCAATACGTGTTCTTGTCTGTACTTCTGTTCTCGTGTTCTTGGGAAACGTCATCAGTCTCACCCCAAGTACTGTACATTTAAAAGACCACATCTAGCCAAGTACGGTTCAAATACCCGGATGTGTTCTTGCTCCGCCCATAATATTGAGGATGCACGGGGACGTGACTTCTGTAGACTTGAGAGAGTCAGATATCCCAGAATGCATTTCGCACCAAACTCAGCGCTATTAATTTTTTTCGCGCCACGGAGACGGTGACTCATCAAGTACATAATGACCACCACGTCTTCAGGAGTTTATGCTACCAAGTACGGCAGTTCGAACTTGACGTACTTTGTATTGAGAAACAGCCTTAGATATCTCATTATGCTGTCTACTGAGGTATCGTAATTTGGTCGAATTGTAGTAAGGCAGCGTCGAACCCTTCTTTAGCCGCGAAGGCAGTTCCAGATTGCAACGCAAGAACAACTCCCGTCAGTTCCGCTACCCCCCCCCCCCCCCCAACAAAAATAATTACAATCGCGATAAAAATGGGTTTATTACAATCCAACGCTAACCGCTGAGGTAAGTAAACACAGGTTGCATGCGATGGGCGGGAACAAGCCGTGACGCAATCGCTCTCTAACTAAAGCGTCTCAATAGTCTGCGTCATGAAGACAGAGGACTGTTAGAACGCTTTCTACTTAAACAGCTGTCTATGTTGTCAGTGCCTAGTTGAAGTGGAGAATGGGAAATTAAATCGAGATGTATAAGAAAGTCTCTCTCTCTCTCTCTCTCTCTCTCTCTCTCTCTCTCTCTCTCTCTCATAATGCCAATTATTTGTCCCAAACCCACCACATAATTACAGCCCCATCACTTTGAACTTCCCCGCATATTACAAGACACATTCTAGCAACTCCATAAAGGAAAAGGTCTTGTGCTTATTCAAATTATTTTTCATCATTATGTTTTATCTTCTACTTTCCCCACGTTTTAATGTGCAGCTGTTTTCCTTTTATCTTTTTCTTTGCCAATGTTTCTGAGTCTGTTTTTTCTGCTCATTTCAGTGCTTGTAATAACGCATCTCTTTAGCTGTGTTTCCTCAGTAATGGACAACATAAAGAACATTATATTTTAAAATGTAAAGGGTATGTGGATATATGTGCCAATCAACCATAACATTATGACCACCTCCTTGTTTCTACACTCATTGTCCATTCTTTAAGCTCCACTCTCCCTAAAAGACACTTTGTAGATCTACAATTACCAACTCTGCTCGATGTGTTGCTCTGCATACTTTGTTCTCCCCCTTTCACACTGTTCTTCAATGGTGAGGGCACCCAGAGGACCACCACAGAGCAGGTATGATTTTAATGGTGGATCACTCTCTGCATTGCAGTGACACTGATGTGGTGATATTGTGTGTTGTGCTGGTATGAGTGGATCAGGCACAGCAGTGCTGCTGGAGTTTTTCCACCCCTCAGTGTCACTGATGGACTGACAATAGTCCACCAACCAAAAATTTCCAGCCAACAACATCCTATGGGCAGTGTCCTGTGTCCACTGATGAAGGACTATAGGATGGAGGATGAACAAGTGCAGTAACAGATGCGCTACGGTCTCTGATGTTACTTCTATTTAAAAACTCCAGCAGCATTACTGTGTCTGATCCACTGATACTAGCACAACACATGCTAACACAGCACCACCAGGTCAGTGTCACTGCAGTGCTCAAAATAATTGACCACCCAAATTTTAGCTGCTCAGCTGTGGTCGTGAAAGGGTCCATACCATTGAAGAGCAGGGTGAAAGGGGGCAACAGATGAACTTCAGTTTGTTATTGTAGAGCTGAGACAGTGAGTGTAGAAACAAAAAGGTGGTCATAATGTTATGGTTGATTTGTGTATGCACACATTCTAGTGCGTGATGAAGTAGGAACAATCACTGCAGGAGCTACAATCCTGCTTTATACTGCTTCAGAATAAGGCTTTGTTCACGTTCTGCACATAGTTTACATTGAATCCTACGGGAAGCTGCTGCTAGACGGTTAGAATACAGTCGCTGTTGAAAAGCACAGGGCACAGCTGCTGGCATCTTTTTTGTCTGAGAAGAATGCTTTCAAGAGTTGAGAAAAAATTCCCCAAAACACGGACCGGAACTTTTTAGAAACACTTTGTGACCAATTTGTATAAAGTGGCAATGAAAGTTTCTGTCACCAAACCTGAAAAGCAGAATACTATGTTAAATGGAACATCTATGACTGTGAGGAAATGCTGTTCTCTGGAGCTGTTGATTACAATCATTGACAGCGAGGCACAGTGTGGCAGCAGGTAGTGTCACAGTCACACAGCTCCAGGCACCTGGAGGTTGTGGGCTCAAGTTCCGCTCCGTGTGACTGTCTGTGAGGGGTTTGGTGTGTTCTCCGTGTCCATGTGGGCTTCCTCTTGGTGCTCCGGTTTCCTCCCACAGTCCAAAAACACACATGGGTAGATGGATTGGTGATTAAAAAAAGTGTCCATAGATGTCACCCTGCAAAGGACTGGCGCCCCCTCCAGGGTGTGTTCCTGCTTTGCGCCCATTGATTCTGGGTAGGCACCAGACCCACTGCGACCCTGAATTGGAGAAGATGAATCTTATGGTCATTCATCTATTTATCCTGGAATTCCACTTCACTTTCAGTCTTTCTGTCTATGCTGCCAACCTCCACAAACATAAATCCTCACATCAGCCCCCCCCCCCCCCTCCCCCCAAAAGATATTAATAGAACATATATCATGTTTCATGTTATATGCAGTACTGTGCAAAAGCTTTAGGCACAAGAGGTTATCAGATTCATTCATTTATTCATTCATTGTATGAAACTGCTTATCTAATTCAGGGTCCCTGTGTGTCTGGAGCCCACCCGGAATCACCAGGCACAAGGTGAGAACACACCCTGGAGAGGGCGACACACACACACACACACACACACACACACACACACACACATTCACTCACACCTACTGACACTTTTGAGTGTCCAATCCTCCTACTAGTGTGTTTTTAGACTGTGGGAGAAAACTGGAGCACCCAGAGGAGACCCACATTGACACTGGGAGAAAACGCCAAACTCCTCACAGACAGTTACCCGGAGTGGGACTCGAATCCACAACAGTTGTGCCACAGTGCCGCCTGATTATGAGATTTAAAAAGCTATATATCTGAGCAGTGTTTATTTGCTAAAAAACAAACAAACAAACCACAAATAACACTCAACCTTATGATAAAACCAAATAACATTATTCCAGGGAGTGTGATATTCTGTGAGTGAATGTGTCAGTTTAACTTTTCCAAATCTCTCCTCGTGACAGTCCATATACATATTTGAGGTTATCATCCAATACCTAGTTTTACGGATTAATAAATAATGATTTTAAATAATGTGTGCTGTTGATTTAACAAATTCATGCAATCAAGGAGAATCTGAACAAAACATTGTTCTTCACACTCACTCACACCTAATACTTTATAGGAAAAAAAAATATTTTATTTGTTTTATATTATTCTTTTCTGTATTTAATGTGATTATATATAACTTTCTACAAGCACCACACGTACTGAGAAGGCATTAGTTTAAATATATATAATTATCTTAGGTGCCTAAGACTTCTGCATGTTACTGTATACTGTATGAACACAACCAAAGGCAGAGTAGATTTACCTGACTGCAGCCTTATACAGCCATACACTTCAAAACCTTAAGAATAATGACAGAAACTATATAATAATGATAATAATAATAATAATAATAATAGGCAGCACGGTGGCGCAGCAGGTAGTGTAGCAGGCACACAGCTCCAGAGACCTGCTGTCTGGGGGGAAGAAGGTCCATTTAAAGGTCCATTCAAAATGTATGTTTAAAATAAAATAAAATAAAATAAAATAAAATAAAATAATACACTTCTGTTCCTGAAATAAAGGTAATAAGATGTATCCTTGAGGGTCTTACCACAAAAACAGTCAAAGGAAAATTTCCCCACAATATGACTGTGCCACCACCATGTTTCACTGAACTTATTGTGGAATATTGTATTATTTTTTTTACACCATATGTCTTCCTGAGGTGTTCAAACATTACTTTATTAGCAGTAATGTTTGATTAGCAACTTCCTCATGATAAACCATGTTTTCTCTATGAAATGGTGGAATAATTAATGCTACACTGACCAAGACTTGGATGCTTGGAGACTTTCTAGATGATTCAAGATTTTCAGAGGTATCTGATAAGCCAGCCATTTCTGGGAAGATTCACCACTTTCCTAAATCTTCTCCATATGGAGATTATGGTCCTCACTGTAGTTCATAGTCTTATAAATGCATTTGGATTCCTCTGCAGTTCTTCCCAGTCTCTTTCTTTCTTGCTGAAACCTTTTAGACCATTTCACATAACTTCTTGTTATAAGTGACATTTAGATTCAGGGAGGCTAGCGGTGATCAAGTGTGTGTGCCTAGTGTAATTGATTCTGGTTTTCTTCCAAATAAGCATAATTGGCAGATTAATTGGCCTC